>NW_024802940.1:1694519-1737047 GCF_019175285.1 Sceloporus undulatus | reverse complement strand
TAAGAAAAATGGAGGACCTTAAATGTCCTACATTTGGGGCTAAATTTTATCCTACAATTGTCCTAAATTTTGGTCTAAATTTTGTCCTACATTTTGTCCCAGTTTATAGTAGAGAATTATGGCAACCCTATTTCCAGTCTCAGAAGCTAAGTAGTTCTGGCCATCCTCTGAACAGAAACATGGAGGTTGAGAGTCATGATTTCCATGTAGCCATTTTCTGATCAAGAAAACAAATAAATGTGTGAAAATGCCACTTGGAACATCAACACATCTTTTAAAATTATGGTATCTTAATGATATGTTTTAAAAAACCTAGTAAGGGGATATAATGGAAAGAGGAAATAGGATGCAACTTACAGTTCTAGAAAATACATTAATTAAGAGATTTTTCTGTATATATGATAAGATTATTCATCCTGAGAGTTTGAAGCCATGAGAGTGTATCTGTGGAAATATAGTGGTATATATGGTTTTCTTTCTTTAGTTCTGTAATCTGAACCCTTCTAGTGAAAAGTGAAACTGCTGTTCTGTGTAAACAGTAAATTTGCCATATCAGCTGGCAAAGTATGGCCATTAAAAGTGGGGAGAGCATCTGTGGCATATGCAGCTTCCTTTTGTGCATGTACATAGTTACTTTAGTAACTGTTGTCAAGAGTAATTTTATAATAAACTTATAATAAACATAAGTCTTTTGAAGCTGTTCATTTGTGTAATATGAACTATAACTGTAGCTTGTTTTTCATTCCCAATCTCATAACTACAGTTAGGAAAAGAAAAGTGTGCCATGGCCTCATGTGATTCCTGTCTCTCCTGTGAGAACTCCCCACTTCTTTTAATATGTTACTTTAACCCTGTTTTAACATGGCTGATGAAAACTATATCTTGACTGTTGCCATACAAAACTTAAATGTGCAGTCTAGAACAGTGATGGGAATTCTGTGGCCTTCCAGATCTTGTTCAACTTTAACAGTCACCATTTTTTAACATTGGCTATCCTGGCTGCATATTGCAGGGGGGAGATGGGCTATGCCTGGCAAGCTTTCCTTGCTGGAAGAATCTCTGTTAATGTATTTTCTTCTTAGAGAACCCTTTCTAAGGGACAGCAATTAAAAACCATGGTTTTACCCCTCAGGTATTAATTTAAAGTGTTTGAACTTGTATAAACATCTCTCTTCTATTTTGGTCATCAGTAGCTACGTGATCTGCAGGTAGAAACATACAGGTAGATTTATAAATGTTAACAATTAATGGCGTAAAAAATCCAGTTTACACAATTCCATTGACTCAGTATGGCTACTCTATTTGAGACTAACAATTGGATTTAGGCTACCATAAAACTTTTTTGTTTGGGTTTGGGAGGAAGTCAATAAATTACATATGAGGTAATTACAGATTTTGTTGATCTGCCCAATCATTAATTTTATCAGGATGATCTGTATTTTCAAGATACTTTAATAATTTGTTTTTCTTCAAAGGACCTAACCACATGCCTATGCAGGGACCTGGACCTGGACCGAACCAACTTAACATGTCAAACAGTTCTATGAACATACCTGCAAATAGTCATGGGTCCATGGGAGGTTACAATCATTCAGTGCCATCTTCTCAGAGTATGCCTGGACAGAATCAAATGACAATGAGCCAAGGACAGCCTATGGCCAACTATGGTCCCAGACCAAACATAAGTATGCCACCAAATCAAGGTAAATGAAGAAATGTCTTGACTGTCATAAATAAAGCAAAATTAATTAAGGAGATTTTTTAAAGTTCCTAAATCAGTCAAAGTGTACTTTCATGTCTTGTTCTTCTGTGAGATGAACAAGTATTGAGTTAGTTTCTCTTAACAACTTTTCTGTCAATTCTCTGAACGTTCTTGCAGTCTAGAAAGGAATTGCAGCATGTGAAGGAAAGCCATAATAAGTTTCTAATATACATGTACAGTATATATTATATGATGTTTATTTTCATATTAGGTATATAATTTTATTTTCTGCTGACCCTTCATAGAACACAGAAACTAGTATCAACAATATTTGCTCATTTTTCCACTTCTCCATACTCCCACCTCCATCTCCTCAGTTATAAAGAGAACCATAAACTAAAAAAGAAGGAGATGTACAGTTCATCATATTCTGGATGTTTTTCATGCTGTAGAAACATACAGTGGGTCCTCGCCTTATGCGGGGATCCGTTCCGGATCCCGCCGCGTAAAGCGAATTCCGCCTATGCTCAAGCCCCATTGTAAACAGCGGGGCTCGTACATGGTGGCGCGCGGGGCGCAATGGGCGCAATGGGCGCACGCGCCTATTCAATTGAATGGGACGCGCCACCCCACGCGCACCCCACGGCTTGAGCGTGTATGCTCAAGCCGCGTAAGGCGCGCCCGCGTATGACACAAGCGCGCTGTATTTTATTGTTTGCTGTATATCTTTCCAACTTTAGTGAGAAACCTTCCCCATAGTAATATAGTGTGTTCATACATGAATTGGACTTCACGTTGAACTGAAGACCTGTGTATTAGACTACTCTTCTGGAGTAGTCTTAGCTTAAAGAAAGTTGAAGTTTTAGTGGGAATAATTGAAAGCAATAGGAAACTTGGGAAATGGGGGAAAGTGGTGAAGAAGCAATTGCCTTCTGAGCACCCATCTTTACCCTCAAAGGATGGAAATTGCAGTAATTTAAATATTCATTTAGCATTTAGCAATAGAGTTTAGGCATCCGAATGAAGGGGACAGGCAAAACGACCAAAGGAATGTTAACATATGTGTTCTAAGTGAGAATGATTTTCAGTGTCTCAATCTCTGCAATGCTTGAAATTTCGGAAGTGAAGAAAAATGTTCTGGGATTCAGAATTTTTATTTGAAGAAAGGAACAATGCCACCCTCTAGCTACACTACAAGGACTACTGAACTCAAAATTCTTTTGGAATATCTTCAGCATTTACCAGACCTTGTTTCTCCTTTTAAATAACTTTTATGTTATTCCAAAAATACTATCGGCTTTTAAATTATCATAAATGAGCTGCCATGAACTTTATTTATTGCTTGCTTGCTTGCACTTATATCCAGCCTTTTTCTCTGGTAGTTTGGAAGGAAAGAAACGTGGTACTTACTGCAGTTTAAGTTACTTTTTAAAAATTAACTTTCAATTTCAATCTTAGGAAGAGACCATGAATAGGTTTCTTTTATTGTGTATGAGGAAAGCCAAGGTATAAATTGAACAAACAATTAATGTAGAAAATATATGATGTTCTGCATGCCACACCTATTTTTCACATGTCTTGTACAGACTTTATTTTTCAGGGATTGTTTTGGTCAATTTTGCACTAAATTATGGCTAGAGTATTTTTCAGTTTAAGCTACAGGAAGACAGTTAGTTTAAAAGTTGCTATTGATTTTCACTTTGTAGGCCCAATGATGCACCAGCAACCTCCTTCTCAGCAGTACAACATGCCCCAGGGAGGTGGACAGCATTATCAGGGACAACAGCCACCAATGGGAATGATGGGCCAAGTTAACCAAGGAAACCACATGATGGGACAGAGGCAGATTCCTCCATACAGGCCACCACAGCAGGGTAAGTTTAGAAGTTGCATGTTTTAATGTTTGACTAATTAGTACACATGAGAAGCTTTCAGCTGAGCATCTTGTTTATATCTTAACTAGTGGGACCTGGAAGAAATGCTGTAATATGGAGAACTCATGGTTTTGACTCCTCCGTTCAGTTTCTCCTATTCCCAGTAGTCAAAATACTGTGACCATGGAGTATACTCAGTCGAGTAACTAAAATGGTGAAAGGTCTGGAAACCATGCCCTACAAGGAACGACTTAGGGAGCTGGGGATGTTTAGCCTGGAGAAGAGAAGGTTAAGAGGTGATATGATAGCCCTGTTTAAATATTTGAAGGGATGTCATATTGAGGAGGGAGCAAGCTTGTTTTCTGCTGCTCCAGAGACTAGGACCCAGATAAATGGATGCAAACTGCAGGAAAAGAGATTCCACCTCAACATTAGGAGGAACTTCCTGACAGTAAGGGCTGTTCGACAGTGGAACAAACTCCCCCCGAGTGTAGTGGAGTCTCCTTCCTTGGAGGTCTTTAAGCAGAGGCTGGATGGCCATCTGTGGTGGATGCTTTGATTGTGATTTCCTGCATGGCAGGGGGTTGGACTGGATGGCCCTTGTGGTCTCTTCCAACTCTACGATTCTATGATTCTTACTGAGCTGTTGTTGTTTTTTTACACACGCACCACATACCCTTTAGGGGGTTTTTTGCCAACAGTTTTTGTCCTATAATTACTGGAGCTTGCCCTTGCGTGGATGGTGCTATTTTGGCTACATAAGGCCCAGCACTGGAAGAAGGTCAGACTGCAGTTAGTATATGATTCTATCTATATTCCTGCATACTTTCTACATTTCTTTGTATTAACTTTTCAGATGCACACTGAAAGTACTAGTGTGCAAATAAGATTTTTTTAAAAAATGTCTGCCTGCCTACTCTCTGGTCATCTTAGGCCTAAAGGAGCCAGCTTTTGTAAAGCTCCCTTTCCTTGGCACTTGGAGGCAAATCTAGATCCCCGCCCCCCCAAGTACGCTGACAAATTTACAAGGTTATTTACAAGCTTATAGCATTACATTATCCCCCAAAACAGTACTTGAAGCTAAAAAAGGTCATTACTTTAAATGTTCATATAGCTTTCTACCTCTTTTTAAAAGAACAACAACTGTATATATATCTATATATATCTATATATATATTTATATATATAGATATATATTGTTTCTATGTTTTTAGAAATATATATATCATCCTGGTATTTAGCAAAGTTCAGTAGCTTTGCATAATATATAAATGTATAATCACAAAACATTAAGTATGCTTTCCAAAACATAATGACATGGGTGGGGGACGTCTGTAGATGAGGGCTGTTTCTCATATTAAATTGAGACATAAGTGAGCGTGCTAACAGAGAAAATAAGTTATTTACATATTGACTGGTTGTGGTTTTTCAGGCCCACCACAGCAGTACTCAGGCCAGGAAGACTATTATGGGGACCAATACAGTCATGGTGGACAAGGTCCTCCAGAAGGCATGAACCAGCAATATTACCCTGATGGTAATCTCTCATAATGTTAACTTTCCCATTTTACATACCTGCCCGTAAACAAAACTATTGGCTGAACAGTTTTTAGTAACTGATCACTAGAACGCATCTTATACAGTATTTGCTAATGCTTACAAGTTCAGTAATTTGAAGCCCAATCAGTAACTCTATTTTATAGCTAAAATATTAAATTTGTAATTGGTTCTATTACCCTGGTACAGCTTTTAATAACTTTTTATTAGAATCCCCTTGTTTGTCTACAAGTATGGCATTTTCCCACACTCTGTATAGATTAGTTGATGCAGTATGTCTACTCACAGACATATGTAATATGTCTATATACAGTCCATTTTTACTTTTAAAATAAGACATTTTAAATTGAATTTAGCTGATTGCATTGACATTCAGAACCTTTAACAGAACAATCAATATGCTTTCAAAAATATGCTCTCTGTCTTTCTCTTTCTCTTTGTGTGTATGTTTATGTGTGTTTATAAAAGTTTGGGAAGCTATACCCATAATAACACATTTGAATAACTACAGAGACCACATAATTTTCCTTTATGCATACTTCTGATTCTAGACAGTGTATAATTTTTGGAATGAATTGCATTTCAAGGAATAACAAAGTCAGCCTCTCTGAGCTCCAAAGATATTTTTCTAAATTAGATATTTTTATACATGCAAAGAGACGTAAATCTGCTTTAAATTCACTTTTTAGAAATGGTATAAAGGAGAGACAAAAGAGGTATTTATTAATTCATGGTTACTGTGAAAGCAAGCATGACACTTTGTATGTTAGTTTGTGAAGTTCAGGGTGCATGGTAGATTACTTCTTGCAATGTAATCTTTATTTCAGAGTGACTGTTGTTACAGATCAATTGTATGTTATTTTCTAAACATATTCAAGCTGGTTTTGCTAAGTTTTAAAGCAACCCATTTGACATTAGTCACCATCGTGTTCATGGTTTACTTAATACACGTCACAACATAGCCTTGAGTAACATTTGCGCTGGGCCAGCCTGGAGTTAGTTTTGTGACATGTAAGAAAACGGTAAGACAGAGTTCCACAAAAACCTATCTTAATAATGTGGTTAATAATTCCCAGAAGAGATCTCACACATAGCTGCTTTATGCTATGCGTAACCCAGCACCAAAATAATTATTTTGATCACTTTAGAGACTATGGCTTAGACAATTTGGGCAAACATTTTCTGAAGTTGATTTGCAATAAGGTAAATTAAAGGATCCACTGTTCTGTTACTTTTGAGTACCACTCACCAACAGTTGACATGTAAAACGTGATCTACAAACCAAGTAGTAATTATAAAAGGACTTGCTTTAACCACCAGAAAAATAGCAAGATATCGGAATTAAACACTGTAAACAAAATTAGTTATGGATATATCAATGAATAAAATGTGAGAAACCCACAATCGGGAAAATAAACATTTTAAGCCAGATAATGCCTATAAAACTGGTAGGTGTCTTGATAATATGTAATGCCCCCTTTCAACAAAAAGTTCTAAGAAGAATTATTAGATTATATATGTATCTGTCCAAGAGTACATAATGAACTACATTTCTAACTGCAAGCTGAACTATATGAAATCCTAAAGCAAAGGAAACATGAAGTCACTTGGATCCCAGTGGCGGGCATCCCCAATATTCCCTGGTTATGCAAATATGGTAAATGAGAATTTGTACGAGAATTTCTCTTTGTACACCTTACAATCAATGAATAATGGTTTGGGTGTGTGTGGCTGATATTAATTTTTTGATAGATATTTCATGCAACTATTGTATAAAAGTTATTTAGAAGTTCATCGAGCTTTATTTGTTGTAGTTCACACTGCTTTTAACAGCATATGCTTTTGACTTGGAAATCAGTAGAACAGGTGTTCAGCAAAGTATGATAATTGGTTTCTTTGTTCATTTGAATTAAATTCAGGTTATTTACATGTGAAAGGACTAAATGCTTTCATTAAAAAGAAGATAAAGTACGTTTCCCCCTAACAAAGATTATTAGAAGCTTAAGACCATTTCTCTTTGTGATTTTTCTAAATGTTCATCATTAGCTAATTTTTCCCCGTGTCACATGTTAATTCAGTATGAAAAGAAATCCTATTGGTAAATCCTTATAATTCAGTTCAAAGATTCTTTTTATGTATTTCCAGCTGACACTGAAGATGAAATCTTTTTAGGGTTTTCACTCAGAGGCCATTAACGTTTCTTCCTGTCTCTTGTCGAATCGATGTAGGTCATAGTGATTACGGTTATCAGCAACCGTCGTATCCTGAACAAGGCTACGATAGGCCTTATGAGGATTCCTCCCAACATTACTACGAAGGAGGTATCTATATACCTTCACACACACATGCGCACACACGTTCCCTTTCCTCTCCCCTTCCACAAAGGAACACCAATTCTTGCACAACATAACTTGTTTCCTACCCATGCAAAGCTCTTGTAGACTACTAGTTGCTGGCTGTTGAAAATTGCAGGGAACTTGAAGCATTCAAATTAGTTTCTTGCAAACATCTAAACTTATAACCTTAAATTTGTCAATTCTCTAACAGCAGTAAAATGACTAAAACAATGTTAGCATTTTTTTTCAACTGTATCTTTTATTTAAACATAAACCCATTGATCTAGTTATATATTTTGTGTGTACATAAACATATAAATATAGTGCCATTAGGAAACAGCTTGCTGATTTGTGTAGCTAGTCTGTGCTCTGTAGCTGTCTTTAATTTTGTCCTTTTTTTTCCATTTAGCATAGTCATGGCCTTTTCAAGTCATGGCATCATGTTCCAGTAAACTTAATGCTCGTTTGGCAGAGATGCTGAAAATGCTGCAGTTTAGCCTTGCAAAATTTGGCTTTAACTGCAGTTTGTTTGGCTGACTTCCTTCTGTTTTGGTTTGTTTTCTTCGTTTTGTTCAGTTTTTGAGATCAAAATTGCATTTACGTTTTGTTTTTGTGGTGTTCACTGTGCATCTTTAAACAAAACAGAGCAAAACCATAGAAAGTGCCTTTAATTCTTTTTGCTTCACCTCATATTTCAGGAAATTCACAGTATGCCCAACAGCAAGATGCATACCAAGCACCGCCTCAACAGCAGGGCTATCAGCAGCAGCAGTACCCAGGTCAGCAGGGTTATCCTGGACAACAGCAAGGCTATGGTAAGTAGGAAGAGATAAGTTATTTGTTAAAATACAGTGGACCCCTGTTATACGCTGGAGTTTGGTTCCAAGATCCCCCGTGTATAACAAAATCCGTGTATGCTCAAGTCCCATTAAATATAATGACATAGCAAAATGGTGTCCCTTATAAAAAATGGAACATCAAGGTAAATTTATACTTTTTTGGAATATTTTCAAACCGTGTATGCTTGAATCCGTGTATAAAAAATCCGTGTATAAGAAGGGCCGACTGTATCAAGGAAAGACAGTAGTGATTGCTTTCCTCATTCCAGTTGTTCTTCATACTTCTCTTTTGACCGTGAAAATGTTTGTTTAAAAGTGGCAATACAGTGCAACAGAGCAATTGTGAATGCAGGAAGATACAGAATATTCAAATCCAAAGGCAGTGTACAGTATAATGAATTAATACAGACGTATTGTAAGGAACTTGAATCATTTGAAACAAATAAAAGGAGATGCCTAATTTTTCTCTGTAGGGTTAGAGTCTGCCAACAGTTTCTCAGAATCAAAGACTATTTTTAAAACTGGATCCGCTCTATGAGATAACCTGCCATCTTCAAGTATGTTGTTCCTCCAGATAACAAAAGAAACAGGAAACAAGAATTTATCTTATACCAAAGAGATTGGAATCATTTGGTCTACCAGATGTTGGTGAATTTCAAGTCCCAACAGCCCTAGCCAGCACAGCTAATAGTAAGGAATGCTAGTAGCTGAAGTCCAATGGCATCTGGAAGAGTGCCTGATTTCCATCCCTGTTGTAGTAGAACGGGGTAGGCAACCTTTTTGAGCCGGGGGCCGGGTTGTTGTCCCTCAGACAACTGGGGGGCCGAAGCCAAAAAATAAATAATTAAATAATTTTTTAAAAAATTGAAATAAATAAATAAACCGGGACAAATGTAGGACAAAATTTTCAAATGGAAGGCACTTTTTTAAAAAAATGGAGGACACACAAAAAAAATTGCTGATTTTTTAAAAAAATGTTAATATAAATGCATGTTTTGGAGGCTTCTATAGACAATTGCCCCCCTTGCCCACCTCCTCCTGATAGGCCAAAGGCCCCACGCCCTCACGCGAGAGGCCAAAGGCTCCGGCGGCAATCGGCAGCAGGATCGGGCGGGGGCCGGTCCCAGGGCCTTGCCGGGCCGCATCCGGCCCGCGGGCCGCAGGTTGCCTACCCCTGTAGTAGAATATATTCAGTGTCCAAAACAAAACAAAACCCACCCTCTCGGGTAACATTGTTGTAAAATGGCAATATTTCCAGTGTTGGGATAAGTGACATCACCTACCATTTGGAATGTTGCAAGTCATAATAACAGTAAAAAAATGGGGCTTACGTAAAGCCTATCATGAAACCAACATAACAGAGCTTTCTCAGGGTGCATGCAAATTCATAGGTTTGGTTTCAGGAAAAAAAATAGGACCTCAAACTTATCCTGGAGTATTTCAGAATTTCACCCATTAACTAGATAAAATGGAAAGATCTGAGTGGGACTTTACTGTTTAGTAAGCAAACAGAAACACCTGTTAGACATAATATTCATTTGTGACTTATTGTTGCACATTAAAAAAAATAGCCTTGAGCTTGCATGCACAGTGGTCAGGCTCTGCACCTGGATGGAAAACCCTTTACTAGCCTATTTGCTGCTTTACAGGATTTGTTTTCTGTTTGACTAATACTCATTTCTAAACTTGATTTTAATCTTAAAAGTATGAGTGAATACCAACTGGATACTAACTGCTGGATACCAACCTAGGTAGCACGACATATTTAGATGGTGGAATAGAGCTCCAGTTGGAATATTAAAACTGAAAAGATGTTCAGACTGGTTTTCAGGCAGGGAATTGTCTTGCACTTGAGTCATCCTTTTGTTAATTGTGCTATATCTGAGAATGGGTAAATACACTGTTGTCCCGAACCAATATGGTAGTTCTCCTGTATCTGAATTGCCACAGTTTTAACCACAATTGTTCAAGAAAATACTTTTCTTGAAGCATTCTCTCTGTGTGGGGCAAGGAGCATGTGAAGGGTATTTGGGTGACAATTGTATTACCTTGTGGGCCCACTGTGTTATCTCATAGATTCATGACTTATTAAAAACATGCTTCCAAGTGATCAATCAAGTTAAGTTATCTTCACAAATAGGCTTGGCTATATTTGAGAGTTTCCCTACTGTTTTTAGATAGTTATAACTCTTTTAGTTTAAGTGGATTCCACAGACTCATAGGAAGCATTGGAGTATTTGAACACTAGATCCCACTAGCTATTTGATTGATTGATTGATTGATTGAAATTTTATTTATATACCGCCGTTCCTATGATCACGGCGGTTTACAAAACAAAATGAAAATACAATACAGTACAGATTACAGATTCCGGATTCCAGAATCTCCCCCTGGAGAAACGCCGCTCCGGCGGCAAGGAAGAGTCTCTCTGGGCCACTCCTGCCCAGGTGGAAAGCGGGCAGGCGGGCAGTTAGGGAGGGAGGAGCCTCTTTCTTCAGGCTAGCCCCTGATGGTACTGGGCCAGCCTTCTCTCTCCCTCAGAGGCCGAACGATGACAGTTAGGGAGGGAGGAGCCTCTTTCTTCAGGCTGGCCCCTGATAGTACTGGGCCAGCCTTCTCTCTCCCTCAGAGGCCGATCGATGACAGTTAGGGAGGGAGGAGCCTCTGTCTTCAGGCTGGCCCCTGATGGTACTGGGACAGCCTTCTCTCTCCCTCAGAGGCCGATCGATGACAGTTAGGGAGGAAGGAGCCTCTGTCTTCAGGCTGGCCCCTGATGGTACTGGGCCACACGTAGCTAGCCCCAAGGCCGAACGATGACAGGAGGGAGGAGCCTCTGTCTTCAGGCTGGCCCCTGATGGTACTGGGCCAGCCTTCTCTCTCCCTCAGAGGCCGATCGATGACAGTTAGGGAGGGAGGAGCCTCTGTCTTCAGGCCGGCCCCTGATGGTACTGGGACAGCCTTCTCTCTCCCTCAGAGGCCGAACGATGACAGTTAGGGAGGGAGGAGCCTCTGTCTTCAGGCCGGCCCCTGATGGTTTTGTTTTCTATGGCTATGTTTTCCTTTCGACAGTAGAACAAAGATGATATCATCAAGCACGTGGAGTGCTTGGAAAGGAACAATTAAGGCTTCCAAAAGAGTTCTTACACTTGCTTCTGATAGGAATATTTCTAGTATACTTGTATGCCCTGCCTGCCTTCATGCCAGAAAGAAGAAGAAGAAGAAGAAGAAGAAGAAGCAGGATTTGTTTATCAAAGCTGAACTTTAACAGAGAAACATGGTATAGTGCGCCCGTGTCATATGCGGGCGCGACTTACACAGGTTTCAGCATAGGCTTAAACCCGTGCCGGAAGAAGGGTCGGCGCCCCCCGGAAGGGGTAATGGCGCGTGCACGCACCACGCCACAGGCACAGACCCCATTCTTTTGAATGGGGCTCGAACATACATGAAATTCCCCTTATGCAGGGAGACCCGGAACGGTTCTCCTGCATAAAGGAAGGGCCTACTGTAATTATACTTCGTCCTTGTTTTTAAAAAAGACTAGGAGCTTTGCTTTAAATAGTGATCCTATTAGTAAAGCTAGATACTGTAGTTATATATATATATATATATATATATATATATATATATATATATTAAATAGTATAAATGCCTTCTGCTTCAAGGAAATGAAAAGTATAGGTGCTGTTATATTTTATTACTTTCTTTCTGGTTGTGTTGCTTTAATGGTTGAATTGCTGAAATCCGGGTACCTAAATATTTCAGGTCCATCACAAAATGCCCCAGGACCTCAGTATTCCAATTATCCTCAAGGGCAAGGCCAACAGTATGGAGGATATAGACCTACACAACCTGGACCCCCACAGCCACCACAACAAAGGCCTTATGGATATGATCAGGTACATTTTTAAATTTTGTATACATAGTTGCAAAACTAGAAAACATTACTTTTTTGATAACTCTTAGAATCATTCTGGCAGCATATGTTTGACAAGCACATCTAACAACTTGAGAGTATCAGATGCCAAATATGTGTATCATTTATGATTTTCTAATATTTACAAATATTTTGTTACTTTTGTGTAACAGTTTGGTTATGAATAATTGTTGAATGATAAAGCAAAATACCACCAAGATTACATGGCTAATTGTACTGAGGATATTAGTACTTAATGAATTTACTCAGTCCTGCTGCTATCCTAGGGACTAGACTAGTAAAGATTGGACTTCTAGTTTTTGTTACTGTTCTACTGAACTGAATAAAGTTTACAATTCAGAGGCCTACTTTTCTGACTGCAGCTAGTGCATGACTTGATACAGGACATGTTGGTGTTATTTTGTTCATAAAGGTAAAGGTCGTCCCTTGATGTGAATGTCTAGTCGTAACTGACTGTAGGGCATGGTACTCATCTCAGTTACTAAGTCAAAGAGCTTACGTTGTCCGAGGGCTATTCTGGTGGTCATGTGACCAGCATGACTGCACCGAATGCTGTTACCTTCCCACCAAAGTGGTACATATTTATCTACTTGGATTTTCATGCTTTTGAACTGCTAGGTTGGCAGAAGCTGAGACTAGTGACAGGAGCTCACCCCATCATGTGGCACTTGGCCCTCGAACTGCCATCCTTCCAACCTTATGGTAATCAGAATTAGTGTCTTAACCAGTAAGCCACCACATCCCTCATTTTTGGTCATGCAGGCCTGTAAAAGCCAAGCCACAGTATTTTATATTGAGCTTCTCAACTGGAGTGATGGCATAGTAGTACTGGAATTGTATATGGACTCTCATTGCCCTTTCTAGCAATACTTTGTGGGGGCAGGGAGAAGACTCACATTCATATAGAAAATTGCATGGTGCGGGAAGAAGTAAAGGCATATTTGAAGAGAAAGTAGATAATCTGACCAAGCAAGAAAATTAACAAAGCCCTTTTAAGGGTAGGACTATCCACTGAATTAAAATGGAGAAGAGAATTTGACCTGAATGCATAGACTTTTGGAGAGTACTTCTTAACACTGCTTGGTGTCTCTGCATTATAATGGTTCTCCTTTTCCTTTCTAAATCTGAATATAGATCTGACACTGCAGAGGTGTAACTGGTCAGTCTGCTGTTGTAAAGGCAAAAAAGAATCCTCTAGTATTGTAAAGGATAATGGATTCATAATGGCATTTGGCTTTTGCATGAAAGCTAATGAAATAGATTTTTGTGTCATTCATCATCACCATACTAGTGTTTAAGGTTCTACATGACTGCCACAAACATTGCACAACTCATTACATCATCATCAGATTAGTTGCTGCATGTGCTAGTTGTTCTACTTGTAGTTGCACAAGTGCTAACAACAAGGCTATTGTAATATTTTTTCACTAGTCTAATATTAGATTCAACACAGTATAAATTCAGGAGAGGAAAGACTTTGAAGAAATTTATACTCAGAAATTGAATAATGAAATACTTAAGGTAGTACATCTAGTGTGCATTTCTCATGGAACCCATTCTTCCCTCAGAATTAGGATTTTCTTTCCCTCCCACTTGCTACACCATATGCATCTTATAAACCTGCTCCAGAAGGCTCAGAAATAACTCTGGAACAGGTGTGTGGTTCCACAGAGGCCTACAGCAGAATAAAGAGTAATTCCATTCACTTTAGATATGAAAATATGCCATTGGACATAGAAAAACAGAGACAAATGAACAAATCAATGTTTTGTAGGTAATGTTTTTGTAATACTATTTTGCAGGGGCCTTGCACTTGTGGGAGTTGCTATTTATATTTTTATTCTACCCTTTGCGGAGGATTCAAGACATGTTGCCTTTTAAAAACCATGAACAGAATCCAAAGAAAAATGCAGTATGTTCTATGCTCCTGAGAGCTTTGGGATTTGGTTTCTTAAATAGTAGCCCCTGAAAACATGTGGCAAACAGTTTTTGAAACTGGGACTTTCAGAAGCAGTCTCAGGTCTTGCAGGTGGACCTCCTATCCACTGGGGGGGGGGGAGAAAATAAAATATCTCACTGAATGTGTAAACCTCTTTCAATTTCAGCCTAAAAACCCTGGTGGCACAGTTTTTAAATGCCTGTAGTGCAGCCACTCACTCAAAACCATAAGGATGCGAGTTCAATACCAGTGAAAGGGCTCAAGCTTGACTCAGGCTTGCATCCTTCTGAGGTCGCTAAAATGAGTACCCAGATTGTTGGAGGCTGATAGCTTACAGTTGTAAACTGCTTAGACACTGTTAGTTCAGTATGAAGTGGTATATAAATGAACCTGTTTGAATGAAAATTAACCTGAAGGCGGTATACCAGAAAACCCAGTATCCAAATTGACAGTTAAACATCTGATCACTTCCATGTCAGGTGGTGTTTGTTTGTTTGTTTGTTTGTTTGTTTTACTAGACATTAAGAACAGCATCCAGTATTTTACTTTGCTGTCTGAACAGTGGAATCCACTAGAAGTGGGTGGACCAGTCTTTCCCCACTTGTAGCTCCCTTTTTATTCCACAGCACTGTATCTGGATGCTATCTTTTCAGACGGCATAGAGAAATTCAGGGGAAGGAAGTTTCACAGTGCAATACTGATCTAATAGCCAGAACTTGTAGAATATAAACACTATTGTAATTGCACATGCGTCATACTGACTTTCTTGAGTTCTGGCTGTTGGAAAACATCCATGTGGTTAGTCATGAAAAAGCCAATTCTTTTGATACTCTATAAGAGCAATCCACAATCACACAATCATCAGACATAGGAGAAATATCTTTTTCAATTATGTCTGTTGATTCCTCTCTCTCTCCTGCAGTTTTTTCTATCCTGCCTTTCCAGCTCCCTTAATGAGCTATGTATGTATGTGTGTGCATGCATGTACATAGGCTAGGTAGTGTTGAAGGGCCAGCACGTGACTATTAGGAATGCACTAGGATTTGTATGCCATCCTCCTATAAGTTTTCCCAAAAATGTTGCTCTCATATGTCTTACAAAAGTGACAACACTAGTGTTGCTGCAGATCATATCCTTAATGTAGGTATGCTTAGAGGACAAGGGGCATCTCTATTTTTAATTTTGGGTATTCTGCACCAAAGATTTGTACTTTGATAATATGAATTATTATCTGTAAATATTAGTCTTTTCAGTTAGCACTATCTTAACTTAAAGGTTTTGTGAAGGTATCACAGTGTATTGAAGGAGGCTTATTTGCTGCTGAACGTATTCATTTTTAAAAAAAATTCTAGGCCTCTACTATTTCTTCAACTTAGAAAAGATCACTTTTTTGTTCCTACATTTAGCCCTTAACCACAGTGTCTGTCATTACTATGTAATAGTATATAAATTGTACCTTTCAGGCTAGATTTTTGCATTATGTTTTATGCAAATTATACGGTATTGAATTGATTTAAAATACAGTTGCACTGATATTGGGCAGGCACTGGGATTGTCACTTGCCTGTAGTTCTAGTCAAGCCTTCAAAAGAATGCATGATGACATGCATTATGGAGAGGGCTTGGAAGCCTTATATGCCAACTTTGTCCCCAGTGTGGGAAAGCTGCCAACCTCAGTCTTCCTATGTTGAGTATGGAAGTCATGCATGTTCTGTTGATCATGCTTAAAGCTGCTCCATGGTTAGGATCTCTGGTTGCATAAGGTTTCTGCTTGCTCTGGAGTGAATGCTAAGCATGTACTGTTGAATTTGCTTAAACTCTCTCTTCAGACATCACTGCTTGTGCTGAGTGTTCAAAGGCGGAGTGGTGGGAGCAACACATGCAGGTACATTGGGCATATTTGCCCAGTGTTTGTACCCTTATGAAATCTTTTTATAGGTTTGTACCCTCATGTAATCCTTTGAACACCCGAATAAGGCTACAGTTAAAACAGCTTCATTGATGAGTTTGAGGTAGTTTGCTGTATTACCTGAAGTTTCTGTCTGCTGAGTTTTGCTGCTGTTTTTAATCTGTTGTTTTTGTTATATCTTATACTGTGCATTTATTTTAATAATATGCTTAATTTTTATTATGAACACTGGAAACACTGTCTTGAAAGTACAGGGTATAAAAATTTGATAAAGGGCATTCAATAAATTGGAAATTAGAGAACAATTATTTGAAGTACAGTATGATGTTAATTTCCAGCATAACCTGTTTTTAAAGTAAAAAGTGTACATTTGAGATATGAAATAAGCAAATGCTAATATTCTGTCAATTCTAGAAGAAATAAAAAGTTCAAGAATGCGTATAAGCTATGTGACTTCTAGGTTTAAGCCCTGCATGTTGGTTTTGTTTTGAGAAAATATGAAAGCTACATTCTATTTACCCTTTCAATTTATTTTTAGGGGCAGTATGGAAACTACCAGCAATGAAAAAATACATTCAATACAAAATAGCAAGTACAAGTTAGCCACTGTATTGTTACTTCAGCATTGTGGATGTCACCTTTTGAAGAGAATCTTCAATTCAGTCTAGTTTTGGAAACAGAAGACAGTACCCCCACGTTGTTGATAAATGGCTGTTTTGCAATATATTGCTTTCCTGGGTTAGTTATAAACAAAAATGATAGTCTTTCTAAAAAATTTTTTGCATCTGTACTCTAGATGGCAATATTGGACAGAAAATACACTCACAAACAATTTTGCAGTGAGCTTAGAATTGGACATCAAACTGTTACAGACTGAAATGTGAACAGCATTATATGTTTATGAAGGTTACGGGAATTTAATATTTTTCCACAGATTCTTTTGTAAGGGGAAGGGGAAAATTTTTACAACAGCAATATTTTATATATTATGTTTTTCCTATGGAATATGCAAGGCAGTACACTACGCAAGGTCATAAACCCATATAGATAGGAAATATAGATTGGGATATGATGAATTCTTTACTGTGTTGGTCTTGTTGTATGAGGAGGAGAGTTGCTCACCACACATTCTTGACAGATGTTTGTATGAAGAATTTGTATCTGAACTGTTTGAATGAAAAGATGATCATGGACAACAAAGGCATAGTCTAGTATGAAGAATTAATTTGAAATACTTTGTGTGAAGCTATTTTGTAAGAATGGTTTCTAGCAGTGGCAATTTTCTGTATTTTTTTTGGTAACGGGAATGTTTGAATTGAATTTATTAAGGTCTTGTAATGCTTTCATATAAAGTCAAGCTGTGATCTTTTTCAGATTGCAGTAATAAGGAATTTGAAAAAGTGTTCATTGAACCTGGCTTACATATACAAATTATTTAAAATAAACTATAGATAGATTGACAGATATTTTATTTCATAAATGTATTTAACTTTTAGTAGTATGATTTCTATGTAACAAAAATAGTATAGAAGCTTTTTGTATACTTTGAGAGGTAATATCTTTAAGAAAGAAGGCATTTGTTGTGTATGTCCATGTTCGTACTGGTTAATATGAGACCAAGAGCAATTTTAGTGCAGTCTTTTTTTTAAAATGCCAAATTCTGTTGTGAACTGTATTAATGCTTACAGCATTGCATGTAAGGGAGCCACTACCTGAATCAGCAGTAGAGCCATGGAAGACACAACTGTTCAAGACCATCCTGCTCTTGTAGTTCAGGTGCATTATTGAATACTGTGTTGCACAGGGATACATGCATTTAAACAGTCTTGGTAAATATTTAAAAGGATATAACTAAATTTAGCCCAAAACTTATGTATGTTTATTATGTATTGCTATATTTTTAATGGGAATAGCTGAACCAGAATTAATAAGACAGCAAAAGTCACATTCCTCCATAATTTTTAATGGAGAACAATTTTTTACATTGATTGAATATTAAGATCAAGTTTTTGAACTGAAAATGTGAGGTACATTGGTATGAATGCAGTGCTTTTAGGTTCTGTGCCAATTCTCCACCATTGTGTACTTCATTGCTGTTTAAAATTGTATTCCATCAGCTCTAACAGAAGAATAAATTATTTGTGATTTTAATTTCCTCATTTGCTCCTTTAAATTAGATCTCTATTGCTCTGGCATTTCATTTGGAGGCTTTGCTATGAATTTTTATTTTATCATGGTTGGTCCAGGATAACCAAATAGTATTTGTATTTTAGAATGTAATCAAAATTCTCTGGCTTTAGTCAAGTTAATTAGAGTTAACTATTCAGTAATCAGCATGTTGTTATATGTGAAGGCTGCTTGTTACACAACTCTTTCTGAATATGATAGTCCATGAGGCTATAATCAAGATGACTGAATTAGATAAATGAGTTGAGACAAAAAATGTGTTGAACGTAACCTACTATAGATATGTTATCTCATTTAAATAAGCTCAGCTGATATTAAGAAATAATTTGTCTTTCCAGCCGATCTTCTGTTGTCTTATTCTCATTTTTAATGGAAACTAAAATTGCAGTTTTAATAAGCAGAATTTCCTCCAGGGTTTCTCTTCTAGGGAATAATGTGTTTTCAAGGTTTAATTGTTTTATAACAGTCCTATTTCATAAAAGTTTTTAATTGGTGGTGACAGACATTACCTTATTCCTCTGATATTGCCTTAAAACAACAAATTAGGAGATAGTTCCCTTTTGATTATTTGCACTTAGTTTAATGTATTCTGAACCCTACATCAAGTAAAATGCCAAAACAATGGGTTAAATCCTACATTATTCCTACTGAGAGCAAGTACATTGAAATCAAGTGAAACTTAACTCAGTTGAGACAAAGTCTCATTAATTTCATTTGGTCTATTCTAGGTAGGATAAACTTGGATTCCATTCAGAGAATACCACAAAATGGCAAAATTATGATGTACTATATGCTGCAAGTGGCTGTCTCCTTGTACAGTAAATATGATTGTGGCTGAAGTTAAAAGTATTTTGAGGTGGAAAAACGAAAGATCTACAAGGTAGACAGTTAAAGGTAACAATTAATGTAGCAATCATATTCAAGGAAAATAAAAATAAAATGTGACCCTATAAATCTCTGTGGCCAAAATAAAGAATCATGTTCCTGAGACTGTATAATAAGTTTTCTTCAGCAATAACAATAGTAAAATCTGTAGAACTTGTTAGTTTACTGCAGATCTGTGTCATGACTAATGTCTGTTTTTTTCACATGACCTCCACAATTTGGGTTGTAAAGCTATCATAAGTGATTAGCAGCCTTCCCTACTGTATGCTTACCTCCCTGGAAAATATGCCAGCCACCTTGTCAGTGAACAAATGGTCATTCAGCAGCTTGTCTGAACACATGTTTATTTTTGCCCACTGTGGAGCAAGGGAGAATAGTACCATGCTGAGACAAAATTCTGATGTAAGGGAAGTTCATTAGAAGGTCAAGATAGGTACAAAAGACACAGTAAGAGCTTTTAATGGATGTAGTAGTCTGGTCTGGTCAGATTAAAGGTACAATTCTATGTCCAACTTCCCCAAGCATACCATAGAATCACACTGGAGAACCTAAAAATATTTAGAGAAGTGTGCTTTCTAGGCATTTCTAGGTTCTCTAGTACAATTCTATGGTATGCTTCAGCTTCCACTGAAAGCTAAAGATGGTGTTCATTTTGGGTAGAAAAAAATAGAGTTTGTGATTATCCATGGTTATCATTCTACACATACAGTCCTGGAGCATAGCCCTCACATTCAGAAGGGGCGGCATGTCCCATAGGGTTGAATGGGGCCACCGCACTGCTGCGTACATGAGCCCCATTCATTTAAATGGGGCTCGAGCATAGGTGGTATTTGCTTTACACGGGGGAGTCCGGAACGGATCCTCCGTGTAAAGTAAGGGAGCACTATATATCTGTTATTAAGCTTTTGGAGACTTGAATTTGACAGGTTAATTTATCCATAAGTACAGTTGTCCATACTCTATCCAGCCATTTTGAGACAGAAATTCAATCTATTGTCCTCCCTTGTTTAGCAATGTCAAGCCATGCTATTAGAAAAAGAAGTATTAAGTCTTTATACCATACCTTGTTCTTCCTGCCCGTGAAAATCAAATGAGAAAAGGAATGCCCCACAACAAATGTTGATTTGTTGATTTGTCATTCTGGATATACATTCTAGCATTTCCAGAAATTTTCAACTGGAGGGCAACAGAGCCAAATGGATATAGGAGTCAAGGTTGCTCTGTTCTCTGTCTTCCTCAAGATTGAGGAATTCCTCAACGGGATTATTAGTGATACTTTGAAAGATATTGTACACTCATCACAGATTTGACAAGTTATGATCTACTTCTCTATGGCAATACCAATGATTTTGCAACATCACTGCTGTTCTTACCATGGTAGAAAGTTTCCTAATGCACTCCATCTAGCCCATGATGTTCTTCTCCCAAGACTCAGCTAGATGTTTCTGCCCACAAACTGCAGTGGAGGATACAGTAAATCCAAAGGCGCCTTTTGCTCAATATGTAGTAATGAGACAGTTGTTCAAATGAGTTCTTGTGCTACCTATCTATGTGTTTCCTGATATTTCTTCTTCTTAGTGCCTTCAGGTGATATGCTTTTAGTACTAATTGCTCCTCCCATTCTTTAATGTAGCATGCTAATTAGCTTTTGTGAGTGGATGTGACCAAAGTAAAACAGGTGAGACTGTAAGCTTCTCTACAGAATGACACACAATCATGATGAATTGGAAGTGGGATATTAGAGCAGAAAGTGGCAACAACTGAATCATGGAAGGCTTAAACTGGGGATACAGTGTGAGCTGGAGGCACTTGAGATTTCTAGGGTTTATCTCTTGTTCTAACATATTCTGAATTGTCTTTGTATTGGTCTCATCTCCCACTGGCAATACTAGAGCTGAGAAGTAATTGCAGTGTATCCGCATATGCTGAAAGCTGTGCCAGAAGAAGTCTTGGCATCCCCAGAAGGGGTAATGGCGTGTGCGCCCGTGGTGTGCATGCCGCAGGCACAAGCTCCATTATTTTTAATGGAGCTCGAGCATACGTGGAATTCCCCTTATGTGAGGGGGGGTGTTTGTGTCCAGAATGGATCCCCCGCATAAGGTAAGGGCCCACTGCATTTACAACTAAGCATTAACTGTAATCAGTTCCTTTCTGGAACATCTAATATGCATTACATTACTGTTGTAACTTTGCTATAACTCATATTAGTTCTTTTGTAGACTGTGGCATCACTACTTGGTAATATCACATTGTTAAGTGCTGGCTTATGCTCTACTTTACGTGCAGTGACAACAAGAATCAACAAGAGGAAAACATATTTTATACTACAATCCAGCTGCTAATAATATTCAGATTTTTCAAAAGAAACTAACTTATAAATAACAACCTTAGTGACTTTTGACAAACGGGCAAATAAAGAGGTTGTTAAAAAAAATAAAAATTATAAATATCACTGGCGGGATACAGACAGGCAGGGGAACTCGTCTTGGAGGTGTATTCTGCTGAATACAGAGCCTCCAGACCGCCCGCCCCGGGCGCGTGGCTCAGGTGTATGGGGCTTCCACACGGGGGGCAGTGAAGATGCCTCACCTGGGGCCGTTTCTGACCCGCAGTTTCCATACCGCCACCTCGCGGGATGCTGCAAAGAGAGAGGCAGCTTCTGCACCGGCAGCCAAAAACGGGGCTTATTTTTTTCTTTTGCCGGCTGGCGGATGCGCAGCTGCGCAGCTGCGGCGCTCAGCACCTGCGGCAGAAAGCATATGTGCTCATTTAAAGCTCCCAGGCCCCTTTAAACTTTTCCCCCCGCCCTGCCCAAGAACAATGGTGGTCTCCTGCCAGCTGGTGATCAGCTGGTGTTGGCATCCTTGTCCACTTGCACGTTGCTAGTGTCACCAGCATCATGGATGCCTCCTCTCCTTTGGTCCCTGCGCTCTTGCTGAATCTGCAATGCACAGCCACAGCTGTCGCCGCTGCCACCGCTGTCCCCCTGCCATCCCCCATCACCTCCCTTGTACATATGTAAATATTTAAAGTTTTAGCGTTTTTTAATTGTTAGGTGAAAATGGCACAGGAATGTGTGTAGGGGTTCACTTTAAATTCCAAACTTTCCACAATTCTAGCAGCGCATGCGTACATGTTGCTATAGGGTTAGGGTTAGGGTTAGGGTTACGAGCATTAAAATAGAGTGCAGCTGTGCTGCAGCTTCCACATCTGCATGGCATCTGACGCTCTAATTAGAGCCTCGGTGCAAACTGCACATGTTCCAGGACCCCGACTCATTATGCGACGCAGCAGACACGGAGCTTTTAAATGGGCAACTTAAATTAGCGTAGCAATTCTGGCGTACCGGTGCAGCAGCTTATAGACAGAGCTGCGCAGTTGCGCAGCATATAGAAAAGAAGCGGGGAAAAGCGGCACCTTTTTAATGCCACTTCTTCCCGCTTGGGGCGTGCGGGCGGCGTGTTCATGGCGGCATTCAGGTAAGGGCCGTCTGAAGGCTATACCTTCATGACGTCATGAACACACCCCTTTTTGCCCGTCTGTATCCCGCCTCTGACTCCTTTGTTGTAGTTATAAGTAGGGTTGCCATAATTCTCTACTAAAAACCAGGACAAAATGTAGGACAAAATTTAGACCAAAAGATAGGACAATTGTAGGATAACAATTAGCCCAAAATGTTAGACATTTAAGAAAAATGGAGGACCTTAAATGTCCTACATTTTGGGCTAAATTTTATCCTACAATTGTCCTATCTTTTGGTCTAAATTTTGTCCTACATTTTGTTCCGGTTTTTAGTAGAGAATTATGGCAACCCTAATTAAAAGTTACTTTCCAAATTCTGCCCATACACTGCCAGAATTATTCCAGTAGGTGCTCTCAAATATCTATCTTACCTTACTTTACCTTATCTTTCTAGAGCATTTATGCCCCGCCCTTCAGCCAAAAGGGCTCTCAGAGCAGCTTACAAAGTTAATTTGACGATTCTCTGCCCTGAGGCTTATCTAAAAAGACACGATACGATACACAAAGAAAAGAAGATGTCAGTGGAGGAGAGGATTAAGTGATGCTGGCTGCTATTCTTTTCCTCAGAGGCCAGAGCAGTGGCAGGTGATGTGGAGGGAAGGTCTCTCACTAGCTGTTGTGGCCAAGGCCCAATGAGATTGTGCCTTGCTATTGTTTTCTCTGTCAGAAACTACAGCCTTGGCAGTTGGAGAGAAGGTCTTTCACCACAATTTGGACCAAGGAGTGAAAGAAAGGAAGAGACAGACAGCAGATAGACAAATGGATGCTGATTGACTTTTTTTCCTTTCCTTCAGCACATCCTTATGCCTCAGTCAGTTAAAATGTGAAGGTCTGCATAAAACAGCCAGCCAAAAGGGAGCAGAGATGGGGCCAACCAAGCCTCTCTTGGGAGGGTTTCCATTGACTAGGATTATCCACAGAAAATGTTCTCTCTTGTATTCTTAGCAGATGAGCATAGGAGGGTGGTGGGATGGAAGGAATGCCCTCCTACAAAGAGTATAAAACCTGGACTGACTTACAGTATATGGGAAGCTTCAAGCTTTGAAACAGTCATGATCTGAGCCATAGTAAATCTTTATTTTAATTCTTCATTGAAAACTTGAATCATATTTCAATACCATAATTTTGATACTGCTCTTGTCAAAGTGGTCCTTCTGTTCGCCAAGAGTCTGAGTCTACCTTATTTTGAAATTAGAGTTTCCCAGAGTAAGTTAACATGCCTCACTATTTTGGTTTAATACAGACTGATAGGCATTGATCTACGAAATGATGGGCATTGATCTACACCTTTTTAATATATCTAAATTATAATCTCTGGCCTGCATCTTGATAGCAAAAGTGCATCTTGACCTGAGCAGCTATATGGCCCTAGCATGTGATCTCCTACTGAAACAAAAGGGAAGCCATAGGTTTTGATATGTAAACGAATTTCCTTTCCCAGCCCTGGAAATGGATGAGATTATGCAAGGAGCTGCTAAGTGCTCTCAGGAAAGATGCTATCAGGTGTGTCTCAAGGAAGTGTCTCTTTTTGTAATTGAGGGAGAGCCAGGTGAATCAAAAGAATAACATTTGCATAGCCATTTGGGTCCCTGCCCTGTTGGAAACTTATGGAGATGAAACATTTGGGGGAAGATGTGAAATACACATCAAACAGTCTCCTTTGATTACCCTTTGTCTGGAGATCCAGTTAAACCCTTAAAGGGTCTCCCAAATTTGGAGAGGGGCTGCTACCAGCCACTCTCAGCAGCAGCCAGCCATTCACTGCTGGCAGCTAATAGTTATGTCAGTTTAAAGTCAGTCTCTCTCTCTGACTTGTCTGCTGAACCAGACCTGCAAACCTACACACACAAATTGGACCCACCAACTTCTACGTTAGGTGAGTATCTCCATTAGAAAACCTAATATCTATCCCACATTTACTACGTTATTTCCTGAGTCTTGTATGAATGTGTGAGCGTATGTGCCTGTATGTTTGAATCCTTGTTTCCAATAAAAGAGACATTGATTGTACTTAGAGCCTCTGCCTCATTTCTGGATTTCTAGTTCCTGGTATACAGATCGAAGGGGCGATCCCTGAGGTGTGGTAACAGGCCTCCTCTTGTGACCTTGAGCTAATTAAATTCCCCATTGATAATTTGGTCACTGTTCACTGTTACAAGACAGCTCTTTAGGGTCATAAGTACTATTGCAATTTTTGCAATGGAGATAAAACTACAGTTGCCCCTCCAAGTCTGCGGACTTTAAAATCCGCAGAGGGGTGACCGCCATTAACCTCAATGGGGCATGCGTCCTGCATGCACATGCCCCATTCAAGCCTATGGGGCTTGAATATAGAAGTTTTGGAACTCACCGGGGGGGGGGGGGGTCTGGAACAGATCCACTGCGAGTTCCAAGGGACAACTGTAGACTTTCATGTCAGAAATCACACAAATCTAAATTATGAATGGAGAAAACTATAAGTATGCTTTATTGTATTGCCTTCTGAACCAGCAGCCTACTACAGTCAAGTATAGCAAGTTACTAACCACCAATTTGTACTTTCCATTCCCTTTTCAAGCCCTTATGCTATTTTATCTAAAAGTAGATGGAAACGATAACAAGTGCTATATAATGCATATTTTCACAAGCATAATGTAGACCCTGGAGATACTCACTTCATGTCTACTGTTATCAAATTGCTCCATTGATTTCAGTAATCCATAGCATCATAATTTGAGAGTTAGACTATAACTCTGGAGACCAGGGTTTGATTCCCAACTCAAGTCATGAAACCCACTGAGTAATCTTGAGCAAATCACATGTTCTCAGCCTCAGGGGAAGGCAGTGGCAAACCTCTGAACCAATCTTGCCAAGAAAACCCCATAATAGGTTTGTCATAGGGTTGCCATAAGTTGGAAATGACTTGAAGGCACACAACAACAACAACAACAGTATAACTAGCTTTATTTGGCTGTACTGCCTCTTCCCATTCCAGGCATATTAATAGCTGGAAGTTATAATTAGGTTTAGTGGTAACATTTGCTCCACTCCTTAGATTGTTTGTACTGTATAAAGCAGAGTTATAAAGAAACCGATAATACAAGTGCTGTGGTACCTTCAAAGTCTGACTAGATTACTTTAACATTTGATCATTGTAAATGTAGGTAACCATTTACTTTATCAAGCCCATGAAGTGACACTCAGATAGTTCTGGATGTGGCAAGAATAAGCGAACTCATGACTGATGTCATTGGGTGAACTAGGAGCAGCCAAATCCCAGTGGAATTAGACTCACATACTGATAGTGTCACCAGGTTTTCAAAATAGCAGTAAAGCACACTAAAAATTCATGACATGCAGGGTTGCCAATCAGGAAGTAGCTTTTAACACATTTCTGTTCTACCTAAATTAAAGTATTGATTTCAGTTAACCAGCCATGTGTTTCTTTGAAAAACTAACATATTGTCCACATTCATAAATTACATGATGCACACAATTCTGTCTTTTAGCATTTTATTCAGTCTATATCAAAGGAGAACTTCCTGACTCACAAATAGAACACATCCCTTATAATAAGGGATCCCTTTAGAATAAGGAACACCTGCCAGTCCTATTAAAGTAAAATTTTTCAGCTCTCAAATAAGAGACATCAGGCAATCCTAGTACTAACAAACCTACAGATCATAATCATGGTTTGTCATGTCTTAGACTGTACAAAGAACTGTCCTAAATCTGATGTAGATTTCAATTTGAATATCTGTTTTCCTCAGTATGTAATCTATTATTATTATTATTATTATTATTATTATTATTATTATTATTATTATTTTGTATCCCACTCTTTTCTCAGAACTAGAACTCAGAGAGGCTTCACAATATTAAAAGAACAATACAATTAAAAATGTAGAAAAGAGGTGCATTAAAAAGGAATTACATTATTACAGTGTTAAAATAGATAGCTATTAAAAGAATAAAATACATTTTAAAAAGAGAAAGCTATATAACACGTTTTAAAATGAAACAACATCCCAAGCCGATCCTTTACAAACATCCTGTTTTCAAAGCTTGTCTGAAAAGGTAGGTCTTAGCCTGTCGGCAGAAGGCCAACAACAAGGGACCCATATAGGCTGGCCCAGCTCCATCAGGGTTAGCCTGAAGATAGAGCGCCCTCCCTCCATAACTGTCATCTTTCAACCTGTGAGAGGGAGTGAATAGGCTGGCCCAGCTCCATCAGGGCTAGCCTGAAGATAGAGCACCCTCCCTCCATAACTGTCATCTTTCAACCTGTGAGGGAGTGAATAGAATGGCCCATCTCCATCAGGGCTAGCCTGAAGAAAGAGGCTCCTCCTTCCATAACTCATCTTTTGGCCTGTGAGGGAAGGAATAGACTGGCCCAGCTCCATCAGCGCTAGCCTGAAGATAGAGCACCCTCCCTCCATAACTGTCATCTTTCGACCTGTGAGGGAGTGAATAGGCTGGCCCAGCTCCATCAGGGCTAGCCTGAAGGAAGAGGCTCCTCCCTCCTTAACTGTCATCTTTTGGCCTGTGAGGGAGTGAATAGGCTGGCCCAGCTCCATCAGGGCTAGCCTGAAGAAAGAAGCTCCTCCCTCCTTAACTGTCATCCTTCGGCCTGTGAGGGAGAGAATAGGCTGGCCCAGCTCCATCAGGGCTAACCTGAAGAAAGGCTCCTCCCTCCTTAACTGTCATCCTTCGGCCTGTGAGGGAGTGAATAGGCTGGCCCATCTCCATCAGGGCTAACTTGAAGAAAGAAGCTCCTCCCTCCATAACTGTCATCTTTTGGCCTGTGAGGGAGAGAATAGGCTAGCCCAGCTCCATCAGGGCTAGCCTGAAGAAGAAGAGCCCTCCCTCCGGTCCAACTGCCTTGGTCCAGGCCTCAGAGGGAGAGAAGAACTGCTGGACCTGATCCACTCCCCCCTCACCATTCCCTTTGCCTTTTGTGTCGTGTATTTTTAGATTGTAAGCCTGAGGGCAGGGCACTGTCTATTTTCCCCTCTGTTATAAACCGCTTGGATTCCCAGTGATAGGGTGATAAATAAATCCTATTGTTATTGTTGTTGTTGTTATTCTGGCCTCCTTGGGAAGGGAGTTCCAGAGTCTAGGGACAGCCACTGAGAAGGCCCTCTCTCGTGTCCCTACCAATTGTGCTTGTGATGGTGGTGGGACAGAAAGAAGGATCTTTCCAGAGGATCCCAGAGCCTGGCCCAGTTCATACTGGGAGATACGGTCTGACAAATAGTGTGGACCTGAGCCTAATAATAATAATAATAATAATAATAATAATAAATTTTATTTATATACCGCTTTTCCATAGATCAAAGCGGTTTACAGACTATTATAGGGCTTTATAGATCATAACCAGCACTTTGAATTGTGCTTGGAAACAATCTGGCAGCCAATGGAGCTGTTTCAACAGGGGCATTGTGTCGTCTCTGAAACCTGCCCCAGTTACCAGCCTGGTTGCAGCCCTTTGGATCAGATGAAGTTTCCAAAGATTCTTCAAAGGCAGTCCCATGTAGAGCCCATTACAGTAGTCCAAACGGGATGTAATCAAGGCACGTACCACTGAGGCCAAGTCCGATGTCTCAAGGAACGGGTGCAGTTGGCACACAAGTTTCAAATGCAAAAGCTCTCCTGGTCACTGCAAAGACCTGGGCCTCCAGGTTCAAATCTGAGTCCAAGAGTACCCCCAAACTGCGAACCTGTGTCTTCACGGCAAGTGTAACCCCATCTAACACAAGCTGGATTCCTATTCCCTGATCTGCCTTCTGACTGACCAGGAGCACCTCTGTCTTATCTGGATTAAGTTTCAACTTGTTTGCCCTCATCCAGTCCATTACTGATGGTTTAGGATCAGGACAGCCTCCTTGGATTGAGGTAGAAAGGAATAACAGAATTGAATGTATTCTGCATATTGATGGAATCTAAGACAGGGAGCTTAAATTCCCATACAACATGCTTGGAATAGCTTCAGAAGCAGTCTTCCAGATGTTGGACTGCAGCACCCACCATTCTTCATGATTGGCGTAGCTGGCAAAGGCTCATAGGTGTTCCACCAGTATCTGGAGGGCTACGCTATATCTATTCCCACAATACCTATTGATTTTGACTGCCACAGATTTTTCTGTGTATTTGACACAGTCCTTTATCTTTAGGTGAGAAAAAAACTTGAGGTTTGGAAACTCTAAATGGGGAGAAAGTGAAACTGACAAATTTTCCCATCCCTATCATGAGCACAAATTTGGGTATGCCCTGAAAAACAATTATAGCATGAAAATTTACTAAGAATATGTTTACACAAGAAATGTCCATGTTCCAAAGATTTTTTTAACATGGATATAATAACACACTTGAAAGCTGGGTCCAAATTCAACAGAACCCATTGTTTCTTAACCCTTTGAAGAAAAGGACTGGGGTTGGGTGGAATGGGGAGTATAATCTTGTCGTAAACTACACTTGTTCTGTATCTCCTTTTTCACAGCCTCTGCAACGGGATGCCTGTTTTAATCCATACAAGTTAGTGCTTAGACTTCACTCCCACATAAACACAATCTTTTTGCAAACATATTCTAATATTAATTATCCCCTTGGCACCTCAAGGGTTTCTTGATGCAGCCCACTAATGTAAAATGCATTAGTGTGAATGCTAGCTCCAAGAGTTTAGATGTAGATTATCTTAAATAAACAGTGGGGAAGATTTACCGGGGGGCGGGGGGTGGCATCCATACAATTGAATACTCTGAAAGATGAGTTCCTTCAACAAAACCAGCTACTGCCACCTTGTGATTGATATCACAGAAAATAGTGTCAAAAGCAACAAAATAGAGAAAGATGAACAACATTTGGCTATTTTAAGGACTGTCCTGTTGTCTTGGTTTATTGTTTTTCAGTGCTGGCAATATAATTTGGCAGAATGAGGTGATCTCTTCAAGCAACAGATTGTGGCTATTACAGTCCATATATTAGTGTGGAAAGGGATCTTGTAGCACCTTTGAGACACCAAAAGAAAGAAGCTGGTAGCATGAGCTTTCTTAGATTTGAGACTACTTCCTCAGATACCTTATACACACTTTGTTCACAGATTATGCACACGTTATAACTAGGTACACCCCCCCCCCTCCGGCAAGCCTCATGAGGGTTCTCATGGCCAGCTCATCATACCTCCTTTCTGGTTCCTACACTATATTTTAATACTTCTACCATCATTCAAATAATTATCTACTCATATTGGCTTTGGGCAACATCCTTCATCCTGACTTTTCCTCCAGCAGCTATTGTTAAAACTGAACCTGTGACCTCATCTCCATTACTACAATGTTTGTATCTCTATTGCTATTCTCACACACATCCTGCTTATATAGCTCTATCCCTGGACCATCCACTTCATGCATCTAAGGAAGTAGACTCAAGTCTACAAAAGCTCATGCTACCAGCTTCTTTCTTTCAGTTAGTCATAAATGTGCTACAAGATCCCTTTGCACACTGATTTTCCAAACATGACTATGTTTTTGTAACAAATTATTAGTTATTTCGTGTATTAGGATTGCATTTTTATTGTTGCAGAGGAGGAGTGGTGAAATCTTCTGTTTCAGGTGTCAACTTGACTGGCCTGGAGTACTATACAGTTTGGGTGTGTAGGGCACTGTGTTTCTCTGCCTCAGGCAGTAAAGAGTTTTGTGTTAGCATTGCTGCTTTTGTATTGAATTAAATTATTGTAAAGCAAATAAAGAAGGTATCTTCTCCACTCCAGTACTACAAATAGGTTTAAAGTACAACTCATTTTGTGTGACCCATGTTGATCCCACAGTCAGCCCAACATCTGTAAAATGGATCAAGAGGTAAAACACAAATATGAGGGGGTTCTGAAAAGTTCTCAGCCTGACCAAGAAGGGGATGATCTAGAGCATTCCTGACTATTGGTCAAAATTCCTGGGGCTTCTGGGAGTTGAAGTCCAAAACACCACGAGGAACAAAGTTTGGGAATCACTGATTTTGAGCCATGAAACTTATATGCTATTCCACACTTGGCACATTGGTTCTCATGTTTCTTTAATCCTACCCAGAATTCTAATGTTTGGTCACTGAAATATGACTCTGCTGCTGCTATCACCTCTAAATCATTCAAAAGTTTCCTTCCTTTTCAAATGCTTTTAAAGGTTTGGATGGAGCAAGATCTGGTGAGTGGGATAGATGGTCTATGCACTCAAAACCTAATTCTTCAAAACATGCATTGTCTTGCCAGCCACATGAGTAGGTGCATTATTCTGCAAGAAAAGAACACCATTCTGCAGCTTCTCTTGTCATTTTCTTTTCAGCATTCCTTGTATGAGATTATAAAGATTGGAGAGAGACACGAATATCTAATTCCCAGTGATTGGGCGGCATATAAATAAATCCTATTGTTGTTGTTGTTGTTGTTGTTGTTGTTGTTGTTATTATTATTATTATTATTATTATTGCAGACCTTCAGATGTTTCTGGACAGGATCTCCCAGCATGACTCAGCACTGACTACAATGGCAAAGTCTTGCAGTCCCACAGTATCTGGATATTCGCATGACTCCCATCCCTTGTCTAACTCAAAATTGCATTTTGTATAGATTTCCACTGTCTCGTATTAATTTTCTCTGAGTTCATTTTGGAAGTCGGAGGGAGCATCACATGCCATTATGGTAAAGTCTAATAACATGTTGCACATTTTAATGTTACCTTTAAACTAAATTAAACCAACAATATAGAAGGATATGTGCATAAATAACAATTTAGCAAGTTACAAAATTATGTTGTGATTCTACATTATAAAGATGAAAAGATTGCTTTTTCAAGGATTTTATAGAAAGAAAAATTAATGAACTAGTAAATTATTTTTAATACTTACACTCTGTATAAAAATTTCAACCATCCAACCTCTGGAGCTAATATAACAGGCAGACTTAATTTAGCCTGGGGTGGGCACATTGTGGCCTTCATGATGTCATTTGACTGTAACTCCCATCAGTCCTAGTAAGCATAGCCCATGGCAAGGAATGCTAGGAGTTGCAGTCCAGTAAAACCTGGAGGGCCACATGTTGCCCACTGTTGAATCAGAATATAACTAATTTTGCTATTTTCAGTTTTCAGTCAATGCTATGGAACTATTCAGCTCCATCACTATAATCTATCAGAGAATTCGCTGGTGTTTGAAAATCAGTGATATTAAGTGTTTGAAACAGAATCCCAATATTCTTTTACCTTTTGGCAATCCCACTGACAATACGTAAAGTCTGCTTCCATACAGCCACTTTTCTGGGGCTGTTCAGTGATAGATTTTTTTTTAAAGTGCCTTTGTATTAAGACACATTCATAATATAAAGAAAAGTGCCTAAATATTATGCTTGCTTGCATCCTTCTCATCATGTCTGAGGAAATTATGTACAGGACAAGGGCTGGAAAGACACCATCAGATACACCTTAGTAGGCAGATACCAAAAACTTCTTAATGTACAGGTGAATAGCTGGTTTAAAAAGTTGAAATCATTTATTTTCTTTCACATCTAGGTTGTGTTTTTGTGTTATTTTTAGTCTGATCAGACACAGGAGAGGGAGCAGATAGTGCCAAAGCTCAGATTAGAAATGGAAAGCAAAGCCGAAACTGCTCTGAAAATCAGTAGGTGCTCAGATACTACTGTGCAGAGTGTCATAGAAATGCCTATTAAAGCACCATCTTCATGCTTGGAAGAGCAGAATGAAGCAGTTAAAACTTTGGTCTCTGCCAATTTCCCCCATAGTTCTTGTATGAAAATAATATTTGAGTTCTACAGTTCCAGCCATTGCTTCTTTCTAAAAGCAAGGTAAGTGTTGGAGCTGTTTTGCTAGTGATGCAAGTGATCAAGCAAAGCAACAAGATGTACCTGGAATGGCAGCAGTACTTTGAGACAGAAGGGACATCAAAATGAAGAGATATTTCCTGACAAGACCTTTAAACTGAGAGCATAAGATACTGCCTAACTTCTCAATGGAGGGATGCTGGCTTCTTCATTATTAGGAAGTTGCCAGATCAACCTAAAGCACAAACAAGATGCTTTGTAGAGACAAGTCCTTCCAGACTAGATGCTTCATCTGATTGCAAGGGCAGCAAACTGTCTTAACATAAATACTGTTCACTGTATGCTTTGCTATAGGTTCAGGACTCTAGCATTGCTAGGACAAAGGGATCTCCCTGGTTCAAAAAGAACATGAGACTTCAAATGGTTCCTGCCACACAGGACAGATAGTAATAGACAGGTTCAGTACTTGGCATCTTTATCTTGCATACAAATAGATTGTGTTTCTGTGTGAGGGAGTGAGGTGGGGGAGATACAGAATTATCAGAGCAAGAATTATCAGTATCAATGGGCTAATATTTCAGCGTAGCATAACTACTTGACTGCTAGGACTAGTGAAAGGTGAATAAATTGTGCAAAATCTATATCCACATATTAGCTTAATATACATAATATATAAGAATATGGATTTCTCAAAACAGTATTTGAGTTGTCGCATGGCTGAATTTGGATTTATAATATTTATTTATTTATTTGTAAATAACTTTTCCAGATATACCAAAGGAGATTCAGAATGACAGGCAGGTTGGTCCGTCACAGACCTATAGATTGCTGTTTCAACAAGAAAATTTATTTGGCAGTTTGATTCCAGAAGGCAGCTATTTCAAAAGCACTTAAGTGACTCTTATTCAATAGCTAATTTGTAACAGGAATTTATTAATCAGAACAGAGTATGCTTGTTTGAAATGATCTTAACTAGCTTCCAGTTTATTTCACACCTACCCTCTAATTTGGACTGGAGTCTGTCAGGTTAAATAGATAGCATCATTACTGGTGTAATTGTTAGCTCTGTCCATGTTTTCTGATGTATGTGTGACACTCTTCAGGAGGATGCAAGGGAGCTCCCTCCCAGTCTGCAGACACTGAATGCAGGGATAAAGGAGGGATGCCAGGCACATGGGAGTATGGTTGTGGCTTACCTGCATGCCTGCACAACCATCTATATCAGTTCCTTAAATATAGGAGTGTGGGGGGATGATTTGAACCCTGCCTCTATGGTTCCAGTATTGCAGATGATGGGAACCTGAACCTGACAGCTTTGCTTAAAGCTACAGTGAGTTCATGGAAGATACAAGATTGGAATGGGAGTCTTCATGATTTGTAGCTTCATCTCTTATTTAGCCATTGCAACTACCAAGGATGTTTGCCAAGACTCCTTTGCATATATCTGCACACCAGTGGCTCATCTTGTGACACATTCAGTCATTTGTATCTGAATATGTGAATTGTGCATAATTGCCTTCAGCTCTTCTGAGTAGGCCAAGATTATCTTGACTGATTCTCTGCTGTCCTACCATATCAGCTGCTTTTAAAATGCCCCAGTTTCTCACTTTTCCATCCACTTTCCCCTTTTCTCCTCACCTCACTTTATTTCCTACAAATTGATTTCAAAGTGTGACAAATCAAGGAGAAAAGGAAAGAAGAGAATTTTGACCTTCCTAGGAGACTCAAGGAAAAGCAAACTACAACAGCATCTTCTCCTGTATGTATTTTTTCTCAATAATTTTTGTCATCTTGATCAAACTCTGATGTTGCTGGTTTGGTGAAATGTTGGAAGTTATATTTATGGTCTTGATGCCTTTTAGTCTTGTTATTGAAGAACATGCTGCATAGTTTCGTTATATACATATTTTTTAAAAGTTGCCTGGAAACCCATAGGACTGAAAGGTTGGTTAGAAATGATTAAAATAAAGACTCCCAAACTACTGTCTGCCATCCCTCCAATATTTTCCTTAAAATGTATTTAACATTATAAATAACATAATATTATAAACAACATGACTGTTTAGTGTTATGCCTAAAGTTAAGTTCAAAAGGTGTCTATTCTCTTTCCACAAGACAAGCTGTTCAACTTCATATCTCTTATTCTCTAGGACCAGACAAGAGTTTGCTCTAAGCAAAATTATTATTATTTGTTATTTACTGGGGACATTCCACAAGCGTCAGTTGTGATTTTATCACTGCTGATCAATATGCCATTTGCTTTTAACTATCCTTTTCTTCCAGGAGACAAGATGCTGGGAGATGCAGGTGAGCAAGGTCAAGGAGAATTTAGATAAACAGAGATTAGAGAGGTACAGAAAGACCAGAGCTACCTACAGGCCTTTGTGCTGAATGTGAATTTCTCCCCTCATCCCAGGTGCAGCAGGCCTTTGTGTAATAATTCTGTTTACATTTTCTCTTATACTGTCTCCCAAAGAGAGCTTGTGTGGAGTTCTGTTTGAGCTTAGCTGTAAAGTCTCTTGCAACAAAAGACTTATTGTATGCAAAAGAGGTGATTCTACTGGGGCATTTCCTTACAGCCAGAATGAGAAATCTGACTCAAGCAAAGTTTCCGGGAAATGGCGTGCTAAACCATAATGAGCAACTCAGTCATTAAAAACATTTCTATTCAGGGGTATCTTAAAAAATAAATGCCCACTCCTCTTTCCCCCACCCTCTTTTACTCTATTATGAGAAATACTTTTTGATGTCAGTGGTTATCATGAATAATTTAACATTTAGAAGTTGCATTCTTGTTGCATGTGTAATACTACATTTCCCAACAGAAGACAGCCCAGAAGTATATACTACCCTCTTCTCTCTGTCATATGGGAGGCTACAGTGGCAGCTAACATCCCCTCTCCCCCGCTCCCATGCATCAGAATCACTCTCCAGAGGGTTGTTTTAAAGTTTAAAACAAGGGTGCACTCTGACCACAGTAAAGAACAAGAAAACACTGAAGTACAGTCAGCCCTCCATATTGACAGATTTTTTTAGTCACGGATTCAAGCATCCATGGTTTGAAAATATTTTAAAAATGTATACATTCCAAAAAGCAAGCCTTCATTTTGCCATTTTATACAGCGGACACCGTTTTACTACACCACTGTATTTGGTGGGACTTGAGCATTCACAGATTTTGTTATCCATGGAGGGGAGTATCCTGGAACCAAATCCCAGCAGATACCAAGGGCCCACTGTATTAAGAAAGAAGCTAAGTGCTCCTCTACCCAGCAAAGTTGGTGCCATTGCTGCTGTGTGTAGTGCTACTAGCAGCAGCAGCAGTAAAAGGTGGTGTGTGTGTGTGTGTGTATTAATTAGTTATTTTAGAATACTTGTATACCATTTAGATTCCAAAATGCTGAAGTGGTATACATCAATAAAACACAGAAATATACAAATTAACATACTTTTTTACAAAGTCCATGAAATATATGCTAACATTGACTAAACAGGAAAGGCTTGCTCAAATGAGTGTGTTTTTAACATGCATCTAAATATAAGCACACTGTAGTTGGAGCATATTGAATGTATGAAGCAGAGGTGGACTAAGTGCAGCCGTCAGAGCTCCTCAGGATATCCCAACAAACTCCCATAACCCAATCATCATCATCATCATGTTTTGGCCTTCAAAATTGCTCAAAGGTGCTTCACAGTATTTTTACTCCCCCCACCTCCTCGCACCATGCACAATGATAGTGAAAAAAATGAAAATAAAATTGAAAATTACATCACTGTACTTTTGCTTTTGATACAGTGGTGCCGTGTGGCCCAGTAGTGATGCTGGAGGGATTAAAATGGCTCCCTTCCCAACACAGTTGCCTACTCCTTATCTAAGGGAACAGTATTTCACATAGTGGGTGCCACCACACTAAATGACCTGCTCCAAACAACTGCTGAGTAGGCCTTAGAAGCATGTGGCATTACCAGAATGGCACTTCCAAACTGCCTCAAATACTGAATGAGTTTATAAGGGAGAAGCTGGTCACTCAGGTAACCATAATCTATCTGTGTACGTATTTCCTGCTACTAAAGTTAAGTGAATCCTCCAGAGGGCAGTGGATGTCAGCACCCTCTGCAACGGTGGCCATGGAAAGTCATTTTGCTCCTGGTGTATGAGATCAAGGAGATTACTGCATGCTGTTTTAAACCAAGATTACACTAGAAAGGAAGCAGCTTTGGCGATATTCATCACACAATGATGCCTCCAACCCATAGCTGCCCTGTCCTCCATCCGTCCCTTTTCGTTCATGAGGGAAATGTGTGAATGACCTGGCAATTGTGCAAATCCACAGGTGCCAGTGCTGCTACTGGGGCAGTTCTGTGACTGCCAGACATGTGGTGCCAGTGTTCCCTTCTCCCACTACCCTCCTCCTTATTCTTAAACTCCCAAATTGTCTTTTTAAATTTTCTCTAATTATTTTCCTTCTTTTTATTTAAGAGTTAGTTCAAGGCTGCAGAGCTCCAGAGCTCCAGAATTGCATGGAACAAAGGGGAAAGCAACAACAATAACAAAAAGCCCTAGGCAGGGAGGTGGGGTTAGGAAAGGGTCAGGAAGGAAGTGTAATAAGGGCAGCTTCCCCGGTCACGCAATTGTGAGGGGTATGGTGATGGCTGCCTAAAAGTGGTAAGTTCCCATTTTTTAATTAAAAGTATGATTGCTGCAAGAACGGGGCCACATGCAATAATGTCCCAAGACCAAAAAGAAACATAAGTGTAAAAATGTAAAAAAGGAGAGGGAGGAAAAAAAGAAATGTGACAGCACCTTTAAGGAGCGTGATGCTCTTGGATGATTTGTGTTTGAAATTGTTGTACCATGATCTAGATACTGTTTCAATTTGGGTGCTGAAATTCTAAATGAAAAGTCCAGAAAACTAGTTCTATTGTAATCACAGCATACCTCCTACACACTTGTGTAGTTTAATAGGGCTTGCAGATTATTTCAGGAGTGTTTCCAAAACCAGAAGCATCATCTAAATAGCACTGGGCTCCATGCTGGTTCTTAAGAATTAGCAACATCATTCTCTGAAAGGCAATGGGTGCTGATGCAAGTCCACAAGGAACATATTTAAAATGAAATAGTCCATCATATGTAATAAATGCAATAAGGTCTCTGCTGTGTTCATGCAACGTAACCTGGTGATACTCATTCTACCAATCATGGATAGAAACATTTTTGCATTATAAAGTACTGAAGTACAGTATTAAGAAAGAAGCTGCAGCTTCTATCTCGTAGATGCCATATTAGGTTTCATTTAAATATGAAGTAAGTATGAATTCACATGTACAAGCCTCTTGTTTTGTTCAAAAAAGTGGTGGTCTAGTGGTCATACTTCAGCTTAGCTAAAGGAGTGCAAAGCTTCAATGAAATGCAGTAAAAAAAGAAAAGAAAGATCAAGCAGAGAATTGCATTGATGTGAACTGCAAACACTGCATTTATATGATGAGCTTATGCCATAATAGTTCACAACTGGCAAAGAGGTCAGACAAGGCTGTATTCTGTCACCCTATTTGTTCAACCTTTATGCAGAACATATCGTAAGAAGAGCAGGTTTAGACATGGAAGATGGAGGTGTAACGCCTGAAGGTTGGAACATCAACAATCTAAAATATGCAGATGACAGCATACTACTAGCGGAAAACATCATAGACTTGGAACTATTAACAGTTGAAGAAAGTGCAAAGGCAGGCTTAATGCTAAACATAAAACAAAATAAAAACCACAGAGGATTTATATAAATTCAAGCTAGACAATGAGGAAATTGAAATCATCATCATCATCATCATCATCATCATCATCATCTAATCTAGAATGATAATAATCTAAATAATAATCTTAATAATAATCTAAATAAATAATAATCTAAAATAGATTTCACATAATTTGGATCAAATATTAATCAGAAAGGGGACTGCAGTCAAGAGACTGCAGAAGACTGGGAATGGGAAGGGCAGTGATGCAATAACTAGACAAGATCCTAAAGAGAAAAGATATACAGCTGAACACTAAAGTTAGACTTGTCCATGCCATAGTATTCTCCATCACCATGTACAAATGTGAGATCTGGACAATGAAAAAAGCAGATAAGAAGAAAACTCATTTGAGATGTAGTGCTGGAGAAGAGTGATGAGGATACCATTGGCAGCCAGGAAGACAAACAAATGGGTTCTTGAATAGATCAAGCCTGAATTCTCCCTGGAAGCCAAGATGATCAAATTGAGGCTATTATACTTTGGCCACATCATGAGAAGGCATGAATAATTAGAACAGACAATAATGCTTGGAAAGGCAGAAGGCAACAGAAAGAGAGGAAGACTGCATGTTGGATGGCTAGAATCAGGCATCGTCCTGAAATGGAAGGACCTGAGCAGAAGCGCTGGGAACAGGGAGTCTTGGAGATGTCTTTCATAGGGTTGCCTTGAGTCAAGGTTGACTTGAAGGCAGTTAACAACAACAAATGCCACAATGAATCACCTAATCTCTGAAGTACCACAAAATTATTCTATTATTTATGCTGCAAGAGAACATGAATACTCCTTAGTAACTTAATGGACAATGAGGAACTCTTATCATTGTACAACTCGTACCAAAACCCGTATACAATTATTGATGGAAATTTTGGTACTGCTTCTGATTTCCAAGCAGTGAGCCGATAAAGATTTGATTCTGTATACAGCACCATTACTAAAGTACAGGATGTAGATGGACAGCAGATTTTGTGAAAATTGTGTTATTAAATAACAAAATCCCCAGCTAGAATGATGCTGAACTGGGCAGTACAGAAACAGCTAAATCAGTACTCAAGATTAGTTTAATAACAAGTGATATGCCTGAGACTATGACAAAATACAACAAAACACACTGCCCCCACTTATTATGTTTGAATTCTATCTATACTTAAAATAGCAATACTGTATCTGGCAAAGGATGCATTGAGCTATTATTAGATATAATGTTATATTGCTTGTAAGATGCTACTACAACAACAAAGTTGCATCCCTATGCTTTGACTCTGCTATGTGTGCAGTCTTCTGTTTGGATTCCCTTTTCAAGTATTTGTCTGCATTGCCCTTTGATTTTTTGCACATAGGGGCTACTGTTCTGTTGGATCGTCCCAAATAGAGTTAACCTATTACATTAATTGCTGAATAGTTTTTTGTGGGTTTTTTGGGCTATGTGGCCAAAAAACTATGGATGCCGGCCATGAAAGCCTTCGACTTTAATTGCTGAATGTCAACATGCAAGTGAATTCCACTGATTGAATGAGTTTACTGTAGTTTGGACTAACAACATGATATAGGCCAGGATCCACAACTTGAATCACACTTCCCAGAGCCTCATTGGTCTTTGCTTGCAATGTAGCTGTCTCAGCTTGGCTTTGGCTTTGGCTTATTTCAGTGTGATCATTGTCTTGTTTGAGACATTGTGTTTTTTTTAATCTCAATGCACTGATCTCTAATCATCTCATCTGCCATATTTCCAAATTCACATGTAACAATTAGTTCCCTCAGAGCAGCAATATACTGTAATGATGATTCCCTTGGTTTCTGTTCATGCTGGCAAAATGTGTAGCAATTAGCTACCACTTTCACTTTGGGCATTAAAAAAAACCCTTTTAATGCTGTGAGTACTAACTCATATTTAGCATTTCTGTAGAGAAGACACCATAACATACTTTACCCCCTTCTTTTCAAAGGCAATCACTAAGTAGCTCCTTTTTTAACATTAGAAACCAACCACATACTTATATATTACTTTTATATCCTACCTTTCCTCCAAATTGCTCAAGTTAGAGTACATGGTCTTCCCCACTCATTTTATTCTCACACTCATTTTTGTGAGGAAGATTAGGTTAAGGCATAATGACAGACCCAAGTTCTTCCAGGCAGTTTAAAGGCTGGTTGGGTCTCTTTAGACCTGAGCTAACAAATCCTAAGTGCTACAATGTACTCACAACAAGCAGATAATTCTCAAGTATCCAACTGTAAACAATGAAAGGAATTAGAAGGCCACTTGAGCTTTGATGAAAGTTTGCAAGTGGGTTCACATATGGTAAAACAGCCATCTTTGTCCCTACAGTACCACGACAAGAAAAATATAACATTTCTCTTGGATGCCTGTGTAACTTTGTCTAGGGAGAAAAGGAAAAATGTCTCAAGATATTAGAAGGTGGTGTTATTTAACTAAAATTCTGGATGCATTTCAACCTATGGATACCCTGAGGCCTCCAGGGAGCTATACAAAATACCATAATAAATAAAATAAATAAATCATTTATTTATAGCCCGCCTTTCCTTGAGATCAAGGCGGGTTACAACATCAGGAAAACAAACAATGAACATGTACAATATTAAAATCAAACATTAAAACAGAATTAAAAACACAGATTAAAACCATACAGAAACTAGCCAAAGTGTAGATGCAAAGAGGAGGAGGAGGGGCAAAGAAGCATTACAATAACTGGGGGGAAGCTTGTCTGAAGAGAAAGGTTTTAAGACTCTTCCTAAATTGGTCGAGGGAGGGGGTTGAGCGGAGCTCGTCAGGAAGCGAGTTCCATAACTGCAGGGCTGAGACGGAGAACGCCCTCTGTACAGTCGCAGTGTGTTTCGAAGATGGAACCCTCAAGAGTTGCTTCCCAGCTGACCTGAGTGTGCGGGGCGGATTATATGGGGAGAGGCGGTCCTCCAAGTACCCTGGGCCCAAGCCATTTAGGGCTTTATAGGTTATAACTAACACCTTGTATTGCGCCCGGAAGTGAATAGGCAGCCAATGTAGATCTTGCAGAACTGATGTAATATGGCTGGACCTGGAACATCCAGTGACCAGTCTGGCTGCCATGTTCTGCACTAGTTGAAGCTTCCGGGTTTGGTACAAGGGTTGCCCCATGTAGAGCGTGTTACAGAAATCCAACCGAGAGGTTACCAGAGCATGTACCACTGTTTCAAGGTTCCTCCAGCCCAGGTAGGGTCGCAGCTGGCGTATCAGCCGAAGCTGATAACAAGTACTCCTAACCGTCGCATCCACCTGAGATGTAAGGTGGAGCAACGAGTCCAAGAGCACCCCCAGACTGCGAACAGAGTCCTTCAGGGGAAGCGTGACCCCATTCAGGACAAGTGGACAAATATCCAAACCTGGACCCGGGGAACCTATCACAAGTACTTCCGTTTTCTCTGGATTCAGTCTGAGTCTGTTTTCCCTCATCCAGCCCATTACTGACTCCAGACAGGCATCTAGAGGAGAGATGCCATCCCTGGTCACTGCGTCAGTCGGAGACACAGAGAAACATAAATGATAATGTATAGGTTTTTAGTGGACATGTATAGGTTATTGGCAATATACAAGTATAGGAATGATTTTGCTATTTATGACGTAATGCTTAAATTACATGTGTCAGTATGGAAGCTTCTCAGGGTCCTCTGTATTCTGCCTACAAAGGGGCTTGTAGCCTCACACAGGACAAATACGAGGTGCTAGACCTCAAAGGAAGTTACTTTGTTTCTTTCAATGGAGAAAGAAAATTTACGTTTACTTGCTTTTGTGTCTCAAACACCTCACAGCCAGCAAAGGCTGTGGGTTGCGGCGACCTCCTGAAGAGCTTTTTTTGCTGTTGCCCCCAGGCTCTGGAACGACCTACCAGACGAGATCCATCAATTAACATCTTTGGACAGCTTCAAAAGGCTGTCAAGACGGATCTCTTCAGGCAGGCCTTCCCAGACTGAAATATCCCAGCCTCAGGATCTCAGGATCTCAGGCTCTCCCCCCTCCTCAGTAATGTCTCCAAAGCCCCCTTTTCTTTTCTTTAGAACTGAAGTTGCAATGGTTTGTTGGATGGTATTATTTTGTTTAATTTATTGTTATTTTAACTAGTTATTATGGTTTTAAATTAGCTGTGTAGTTTAATAACTTTTTAAGGGGGGAGGGAAATATATTGTTTTTATGCTGGATGTTATTTTAATGTTGTAAACCACCTGGATTGGTTCGCCACAGGGCGGTATATAAATAA
>NW_024802940.1:1631062-1694509 GCF_019175285.1 Sceloporus undulatus | reverse complement strand
TTTATTATTATTATTATTATGGCCTTTACCTGCTTCAAACCTACCTCCACCCTAATGTATTTTGTACCTTTTGGTTGGACTAATAAAAATATTACCACAGTGATACCTTTGTAGAATTTGCTATATTTTATATGGCTAACACAGTTATCCCTGGATATACATCTTGTCCTCTATGTTTTTGCATGCCCCCTTGAAGAAGGCCTTGGTGTATTCATAGGCTGAAATGCACCAGTCTTTTTAGCTAATAAAGACCATCTCCTAGCACCTTGAGACATGTTTCCCTTCTCTCTTGTGGACTGTATTAGATCTTGTCCCATTTTTATTCTGTTCTCTGCCCTTCCCTCTTTTTTCTTCCTCTGTTTGTAGGCTATGTCTATGAGCAGAACTACTGTACTGGCTTTGTTGTTTATATCTGAGAACCACAAAGCCTTTATTATTATTATTATTATGGCCTTTACCTGCTTCAAACCTACCTCCACCCTAATGTATTTTGTACCTTTTGGTTGGACTAATAAAAATATTACCACAGTGATACCTTTGTAGAATTTGCTATATTTTATATGGCTAACACAGTTATCCCTGGATATACATCTTGTCCTCTATGTTTTTGCATGCCCCCTTGAAGAAGGCCTTGGTGTATTCATAGGCTGAAATGCACCAGTCTTTTTAGCTAATAAAGACCATCTCCTAGCACCTTGAGACATGTTTCCCTTCTCTCTTGTGGACTGTATTAGATCTTGTCCCATTTTTATTCTGTTCTCTGCCCTTCCCTCTTTTTTCTTCCTCTGTTTGTAGGCTATGTCTATGAGCAGAACTACTGTACTGGCTTTGTTGTTTATATCTGAGAACCACAAAGCCTTAATTAAGACAATGGCTTCTGAATTCAGGCAGAGCTGGGACAGCCCCAATACAATTGCTTCTGAGATGAGTTGTGTAAGTCTCTTTTCCCACTTGCTGTTTGCCACCCTTTGCTCCTAACCACCCATCATGGCCCTCCCCTGTGCTTAATACAGCTGCAATGAAATAACTGGTTTACATACGTTAGCAGGCTCTATAAAGTGGAAGTATAGCCAGCAAAAATATTGCATGACTCCTTGCTGGGCAGTCTGAGTTCCACAAAAGTGAAATTGGCAAGCAAGTGACTGGCAGCCAAAAGCAATCAGGATGTTCCACTAACAAACAGTGAAGAAGAAACAAGCATCCGATGACCCGGTAGATGGCCATCAAGAAGGGATAGTGAAATGTTGATAGAAAACAGAAGGAGGCACATACAATGGTCTCTGTGAAGAAAAAGGTAGGGTACTAGCAGACACAGGAAGCTGCAAGGAAGCAGTCAGGATAAACAGAATGGTTTTACAGGAATTGCTCTGACATATGGCGAGGTAGAGTTGCGACTGTAAAAGCAACAAATAATCTTTCAGAGCTGTTAGTCTGTGGCAAGAATTAGAATCAAGTCCAAACCTGGGCTAGACAAGATCTAGAGTCTGGTCCAACACAATGACATTGGGGTCAATGAGCTCCATTACAATGGGGCACAGTATCTGCATACAAAAACCCCAAAGCAAGCCTTTGGCATAGCCCACTGAAAAGGCCATGTTTCCAATATGGATAAAACAGCAGATCTGTATTCCTCCTCTCTTCAGTCAACACTTTGCCTTTTCTAACAAGATTGGGCAGTATCCTGCTTCCTGATTTTAAAAAAAAACAAACCCTTCTGCTCCTCACTCTTTGAGAAATAAGAGACAGTTAAGAAGCCTTGAATTTTAGATCAAGGACCTTATCACACATAGGTTTTAAAATTCAATGTTGGCAAGCAAACAGAGCCTTTGGCAGTACTGTTGCACAACGTAACCTCTGATCTGTTGCTGCTATGCCTCAGAAGTATTGTTTAGAGGGCTGTCAATAAGTGGCCAATCGCACTGCCACTCCATTACTCTACAGGTACGATAGTGATAGTGCACAGCAGTCCCAATATTGGACAGGCAAGTGGTATCTGTCTCACCCCTCTGCCTCCCCCTCACTATTCCCAGGTAGCTTGTTTTCTCCCCCTCCCCCTAACTTTTTTCACTTAAAAACCTCCAACTAAATTGCATTTTCATAACTCCAGAATTGCATTACAAATAAAAATAGAAAAAGAAAAAGAAAAAGAAAAGGCATGCTAGGTAGGGCATAAGGCAGGGAGGTAGGGTTAAGGGGAAATAAGGAAGAGAGAGCATGAGGACTGTTGATGGCACAAAAAGCCCCCATTGCTCTATTGTAGAGAGGTGTGGTAGTAAAAGATCCGAAACTGGTATGTTTTTATTCTCATTTATCTTTTAATAACATGATTGTGGCAAGACTGAAGCGAGAACAAGGCTCATGTGATAAAGTCCCAAATAAAAATCTAACAAGGAAACTGTTCCTATAAAATGTCCAAAGTGAAACAGGTTTGAGCGAAAGTTTATACCCATTCCCCCCAGGCATATTCACTGCTCCCTGAGACAAAGGACTGTCTACTTCACTTGCTCACTCACTCACTGGCCTTATACCATGAGTAGGAAGGGTCAGGCTCTTGCAAATCACAAAGTATTTCTGCCTCAGAACTCCTGAACCTGCAATTTAATTTTTAGGGTGTATGCATGAAAACAGTCTCCTGAGATTTTCTCTAAATGCTATTCAATAGTTCTCAGCCTGGTAATTTAACATGTTGGTACTCTACTACTCTAAAAACCATGCCTCAAACTTAAGGAAGCATCCAAAAGTTAGCCAAAGATCCAGTGTTTTCCTGCTTGAAGTCACATTTTTGGCTAATTGTAAAAGGGAGGCTGAAAAGGTGTGGGAAAGTCTGATTTTTATTAACACCACAGCACATGGGGAGAGCCCTTTCTTCCCTTGCTATAATCCACATGGATCTCATTTTTCCACCGCTAGGAGGACTTTCGTACTAGATGCTCCAAGGTTGAAGGACAGATTCAGGTTTTTTGTGTGTATGAATGAAAAGTATCACCCTTAATTGTGTTTGACACAAGGGAAAGAATAACTTTTCTAATGAGCAATACAGATCATCAGCTTGGAGGGGCCTCTGGCTGTTCCAGACCCAGTGACAGGATCATCTCAGGACCGTGGCAATTGGACACGTCCTGGATCCAGCTGCTGCCATGACCCTGACTGGGACACCGGCAAGGAGCACTTTTTCAGTGCTCCTTTTTTGGCTGGCTTTGGGCTGCCTTAGGTGGCCGCAGAACATCTTTTGGCCTCTCCGGTGGTATGTGTCATCTGCACAGCCTGCCCCAAAAGCAGCTGGAAGCTGCTCTTTCCTGCCCATCTAGGCCTGAAATGGTAACTGTTTATTCTGGGTATTTTGGAGTGATAATTATTACCAATTTCTTTTAAAAAGTAACTTTCCAAGCTCTCCTCTGAAAACAGATCTCCAGAATTGTTCATAATTAGATTCCATGTATACAGGTAAAGAATAGCAATGTTTTTGTAAGCCATGACTTAAATCCTCTACTCTTTCTCAGACGTTGCGGGACTACCCTCCTGAGCTTGATTAGGACATTCCCCTTGAAGAAGACTTTTTGTATATACCCACTGATGTATTTATTGGATGTATTTATTGGAACTGTTGGATTTTATGATTGCACTGTATGTTTGTATCAGGTTGTAACCCTGCCTCGGTCTGTAGGGAGAGGCGGGGCAATATAAATTTATTTATTTATTTATTTATTTATTTAATATCCTAATGCTTTCACTCCAGCTACACAATCACAACTGGATCCTGCTTGGCCACAGATCCAGCTTAACCCAATGCCCAGAACTAGTTGGGGGTGCCTCCTGGTATAGTTGTGCTGCTGTTTCACAGCTGTGAGGGAAAAGAATAACCTTTACTCTCCCAGTCCTCCAGGATAAGTAGTGCTAACAGAGATTTACATTCTACCAGCATCATACAAAAGCTTAATCTATATTTTAAAACTTTCTTTCAAAATAAAATGACGTGTCTTTAAAAAAAAAACCTTGACAGTAAAGTTCCCCCCACCTTCATATGCTGAATAAAGATCTCAACTCAGTGTCTTGCGTTCCTTGGCACAGAGCAGTAGTTTAGTTCTTAATTCCCTCTCAAGTGACTTAATGGTACTGTATTGCTTAATTATAGCAGTTGCTAACTCCATCCTCTAAGATGTAACACTGGGACCCAAACATCTGCAAGATTTAGAAAGTAGAGGATGCTGCATAATAAGATACCAATTTTTGCATTACTTTGTTTTTACTTATATGTCAAATAGAGGCAGAAATGAACCATATATATTAGATACTGTCAGAAGCAGGAGTTGTAATAATATGACCCCACTGTTGTTGGTGTGCAAGGCCCAGGAACCTTAGGCAGCTTAGATAGGTGAGGATTTCTGGAAGATGCAGTTCAATAATATCTTCAGGGTCACACAATCCCATTCTGGGTTAAGGGCAATGTCCCTCCGGGCCAAAAAAAAAAAAAAAAAAAAAAAAAAAAGTATCTGAAAGTTCCAGGTTTTGTTTCTATAAAATTGAATTTTAATTTGGAGATCCACCTTATGTGTGTGTGTGTATGTGTTTGTGTGCGGGCATATTCACACCTTCAAGTCACCCATTGACTTAGAATGATGCTATGAATTCTATAGGATTTTCTTAGACAACCACTCAGAGGTGGTTCTGCTAGTTCCTTCTACTAAAATGTAACCTAAAACACCTAGTATTCATTGGTGTTCTACCATCCAAATACTAACCAGGGCTCAGCCTGCTTAGTTCCCAAGATAAGATGGGAATTGTTATTGCACAAGGAGGTGCTTAATATTTATCCATCTTTTAGGTAAATAAAATTTCTATTCTATTTAAGCTGCATCTCCCAAAGTTACTAGCCTTCAAAAAATGTACTAGCTTTTTTCGGGACATGCAGCAGAGGGACAGAGCTGCATTTCTACATGACTGGGCTTTTCTTCTCTAGAAGCCCATCTAGTTCCACATTGGGTGTAACAGAAGGACCAGAACTTAGGTCACAAGGTGAGTTGATTTCTGAGCTTTAACTCAGAGGCCTAAATCCTATTTTTTAACAGCACACACATGATATCATGTGTAGTTACAGGGTGGGGCAAAGGTTTTTCATACTGAAGTGTTTTCTAGGAGCTCTCTGCATTATCAAGAACATTTCATTCCTGCACACCAGGTCAGTTTAAATTAACCCAGTATTTTCTGAAATGAAATATATACTTGACCATCTCTTCCTATTATCATAGAATTACCTTGCATGACCACCACCAATGAGCACAGCTATTGTTTCCAGTTTCAACAGAGATCAAGTGAGGGAAAGAGGAATGTTTGCATCAAAACATAATTTAACTAGTGTAATATTGCTAAAGCATTCTAGTATGTTGATTATAAATTCTGAATAATAATAATAATAATAATAATAATAAAGAAAGATCAGTGGAAATTGGTGAAAATCAATTTCTTTAATGTTGCATGAGTCCAGATGGGTAAGACATGATCACTGGGAAGGGGAGACAACAGATACAAGAGAGTGAGGAGAGGAAAACCTGGGATATTTCAAGGAGTTTAGATACAAACCTGGGAATATGCAAATAAAATAAAAGAACTAGAAACTGCTAATATTTCCAGACACTCTTTTCCTTTCTGGATAAAACCAGAAATATAAGTTTCTTGTACTTTTATACAGTATGTAAGATTCAGTCTTCCAGTTGAATCTTTCCTCAAATAAAAATATACAGAATAGTGTTTCCCAGGTTCCAAGACCATTTTGCAATCCAAACTGTATCACCTGAATCTTCAGGAAACACATCCAGGGATAGGTGTGTTGGTCATATAGCAAAGTACAATAACATATATTTTGCAAAGTACAATAATATATATATTGCATTTTGGTTGTTCCAATAAAGGTATCATTGTTTTGTGGGTGTTGGATGTTATTGTACTCCTGCATCTTTGATGAACTTCTTAATTTACAATTTATTATTTTTAAGAACATTGAGTAAATTCACTGTATCATTCTCTGCAATCATTGGCATGTATCTTTTTCAATACTGTAATAAATAGAATGAACTAACTCTTCAGAGCCCTCGCTTCGTGCCATCTGACATCGTGCAGCCAGGGAGGGAGTGAAAAGGCAGGCCCAACTCTATCAGAGCTAGCCACAACAAGAAGAAGGGCCCTCCAGTCCATCTGCCACGGTCTAGGCCTCAGAGGGAGAGAAGAACCACTGGATTTGATCCCCTTCCCCACCATCATTCCCTTCTCCTTTTGTGTCATGTCTTTTTAGATTGTAAGCCTGAGGGCAGGGAACTGTCTGAATACCTATCTGTAAGCTGCTCTGAGAGCTTTTAGGGCTTAAGATTGAGGTATAAATACCGTAAATAAATAAATAAATTTGAGTGAAAAGGTTTACTAAAACATCTTCTACTGTTAACTTTAATATTTCTGCAAAAACAGCATCAAGTTCAGAAGCACTGTTGTTTTTCAGTTAATCATACTGCATTTCAAAATTTAGTGTTCTGTATATAACTTCAGTATAAATTCTCGTCAATTATATCCAAACAGCCCTTTAATGTAGCATTTCCACACTGCAATTTTATCTTTGACTAAAGTATACAAGAATTGATTTTTTAAAAATGCAGTGATGTAGTGGATCTTTTATTGTCTTTTTAAAAAATTACTGTACATGTTTTTGCTCACCATTATTCTCTGGTTCCCTTGATTTTGTTTTGAATATTCTTATGCAATTCTTTATATTTGATGTGGTAGCTATTTTTGCATTTTCATCTCTCTTCCATTAACTCTAATATTTCTTCCATCATCCACTCCTTTTTTTTTTTTAGAAATTACATTTCTTGTTCTGAGGTTGTTATTGATCACATTACTTCTCTATCTTGCTCCGGCTCCTTCCTCTATCTTAGTATTAAAATCAAGTCATGAAATGTAACTGTTGCTTTTATTGGTATACTTTATAAGTGCTTTGAATTCTTCATATTTTTTTCCTATACTTTCCTCACATTTGCCAGCAGTTGTAGCACATTTGTATATGATATTAATGACCATGGTTTTGCTCTCAGTTGAATAAGCATTACCTCATTTGTGTATGGTATGCAGTTGGTAATTGCTACACTTAACATCCTTGGTCACTATAACGGACCCTCCCTCCATTCCAACTGCTTGGGACTTCAGAGGGAAAGAAGAAGCCGGCACAGTACCTTGGCTCAGAAGCTAATGGAGGGCCCTCCCTGCTTTTTCTGATTGCCAGTACCCCGGCCATGGACAGAGAGAAGAAAAGGCATTATCTGCTGAACTTACTGTATATACTCAACTATAAGTCAACCTCATGAATAAGTCAAGGGCAGGTTTTGGGGTCAAAATTATGGATTTTGATATGACCCATGGATAATCGAGGGTAAGACTTAGGGGCATGTAACAAAGGATCTAAAGCAAAGGAAAACAACGTCAAAGAACTTACAAAATTCAAGCAGGCATAATTGTATGTGATCACACTAAGGAGTGAATGGATGAGAGTAGAGGGAGGTTAGTGCTTCTAGGACAGATTACACCCTTGCCTTTCACCAGAGGATGGTTCCTTTTTTTAACAAGAGTTAAAGTACAGTACTTACATTGACCTGTAGATAAATTGAGTCAGGTTTTTTTGGGTAAAATTTTTGACTAAAAATTTCTAGACTTATACACGAGTATATACAGTAATCCCCTCCCCATACTGTCGTCCCCTTTCCTTTTTGTGTCATGTCTTCATTAGGTAGAAAGCCTGAGGACAGGAAACTAGGTGGTGTTTTTGTTTTTGTTTAGTTTTTTATTTATAATGCACCATGTTACAGTGAAGATGCTATATAAATAAATGATAACAACAACAGCATAACAGTGCTGTGTGTGTATGTGTGCCTTCAAGCAGTGATATAGACTGGAGTCAATTGATTCAGACCCAAGTAGGACTCAAGTGGTTTCAGTGACTCAACTTGGACTCGACTCGACAATAAATGACTCACTGACTCAATGTGACTTGTGACTTGTGACTCATGACTTGTTTATTTTTAGTGATTAATTTGCTGCCCAGCTTAATCCAGAAACAGAAGACACTTTAGGCAATGGGCTTGAGGTTTACTTAGCAGCCTGTCCCCCACTGCTCATCAGAGGAGCCTTCTAAAGCTTTTGAAAAGAAGGATCCTTCCACCAAAAGCCAATTGCCCCTAACATGTTTGATGTTCCCTTTCGAGAAATGTGCCCTGTTGACCTGCACTGTGGGAGCAAGTCTTGCAGCTACTCTTAGGAAAAGTTTTAGAAGGCTCCTCTGATGTGCGGTGAGGACAGGCTGCTGAGTAGATCTAAACCAAGTTAAGGTATTTTGAAAAACTTTAGAAGGATCCTTCCTCCTCAAACCTATGGCCAAATGTGTTTGCTCTTCCCTTCCCCTCTTAGAATTTTTTAAACTTAATTTTATGTATACTTTGATTTTCTAATTATTGACATGCCATTCCTCCACACCACCACCACCCACTTTTTTCTGTTATACTTGTCTCCGGATTTGAAACTCAACATGAAAATACAGTAATCTCTCCATGACCATGGATTCCCCCCCCCCCCCAACTTCAACCATCCATGGCTTGAAAATATTTTTAGATTAGGAGTTTGGTACCTAAGAAGTATGTATGAGAAGAAAAATCCAGAATGCTCCCAGAAAAAGTGAAATTGATTCTCCTCAGTATACAGTAGTTAGATACTGAACACTGAGAGTCTTTTCTTATTTATGTTTTGCCATGGCATCTATACTTGGAAAATATAATGTGGTCATTTTGTATTGTCCCCAACATCATAGATCTACCAATGATTCTGTTGACTATCATTAGACCTGCAATTTTCATACTGAAACCCCACTGTCAGCCTGTACACTGAACTGCTATACTTAATAATACAAATAGTTCATCTTTTTAAAAACTTGGCAACACCAATCTGTATAGTAAGAGTTACTTTGATATTATGTTGTTGTTGCTGCCACTGTTGTTAAAATCTACAGCATCACTTCCCATTCAACAGACCAGGTGCATGAGAATGCAAGTGAAACTGCATCATGTCACAGGGATAAATTGTGCATAAGTGTCATGAAATGTGATATAAATGCAGTAAAAATGAGACTTTCAAACATTACAGGAAAGGAGAGTAGGCAATGAAGCAGAGTTCAGAGCATTACTTCAGAATGGTATGTTCTCCTAAACTCACTCAAGAAGAGACTTGAGCAAAGTAACTCCATGTTTTAGCCACTTATGGAAGTGTGGCTGGCTGCCAAAGACATTTCTTGAATATATTTTATCATTCTCAAGTGCCATGTCTTGTGGGGAGGAAAAAGCAGCAGAAAAGTTGCTGTGATATTGAGCAGGACCCACATTTCCCATTAAAAAATAGAATATCCATTCACCCTGTATTATTAAGACCAATGGTAATGAATAAAACAATGAGCAAACACTACCCATTGTCCCCAAAAGGTCATGACTTTGCTGACTACTACTTTATTTTAGAAAAAAGAATGCTGTTGTGCCCTCATTCCACCCCAAGTAACTCATTACCCATAAAGTTGTTGCTTGTAATGCATTACTTGCAACTCTGCACTTAAGGTCTTCCTCAAATGAGGCATAATTTGGGTTAAAGTCACTTTAAACCTTGAGACATTTCTAAAATTTATCATAGTCTATAGTGGCTCTTCAGTGGTATGAAGAGGCTTGTCTGCTTTTATCTACATGCTTACTGCTTACCGGGATCTTTTACTGAGAAAAGTTTTGGAACTCAGCCCAAATGACTTGGATAATAGCTTAGTGAAAACTACATTTTCAGAATGTCTTAATGTTGTTGGAGGAGGATTGTGTATGCACACACGTACATGCTTGTATTATAATGTGGACTAAAATCTTCAGCTTACTTAAGAGTAGTCTCATGTGTCTACTGCTAGAGCTCCCCAGAGTCCTATGATTTTAGAAAATGCAGCCAAAGGGGTTGTTTTAATTTCCTTTTCCTTTTTTCTTTGTGTTGCTGTTGTAATAGTTTAGCAAATAATCCCAAGTGTGCTAATGCTGAAAACAAAAACCACTTGAGATTTTTCACCCACTTTGGCTTCCTCTCCATTTTCCTTTCAGCAAGAAGTTTGTAAAACATTAAAATGTGTTGGCATATAAATTTCTCCTGCAAACAGCTTGTCTACACTTGGTTTTCCTTGGGTCTTGGGTAAATGAACAGCTTTGCAAACTCCATAAGCTTTGGAGCATAAGTGATGGAGCAGTTCTCTTGAGAGGCAGCAGATACATATTAAATGTGTAGTCAAAGTACCCCATTATTTCCCAAGTGAGAGGCAATTTCACATTGACTCACAGCACCAAGGGCCTGCTTGCTTAGTCTGTAATTCCATGCCAAGAGAGAAAATTTCTGGATAGGGCTCAGAGGGAAGGAGTGAAGGGTTGGCAATCTGTAGATCAAAATGTAGGATCACAAATTCAGAGAAGGCATGTTTTTTAAAGAAGGGAAACACAGAAGTAATAAAAGTTCATCTAAAACAGCCATAGCTCATTAGCTGTATGTGCTTCCAGATATGGAACAGAATCAGAGTTCATTTTTTCCATATAATAATAATGAAGATAATAAACAATAAACATAAATTCAGTGAGTTGCTTTCTATATTGCACTAAAAATAATGAGTAACACCTATTGAATTATCAGAGTAAGGAGTAATGGAACTAGTTCCTTTTAAAAAGTAACATTCTAAACTCTTATTGAAAGTAAACATCTGGGGAGGAGAGCTAATTCTGCTAGCCCCAATCATTCCATCACCATTCCTTAAGTGTAAGAAGCAATGGCCTGAAAAGGAGAGTTTCTGCTATATATAAGCTGTCCATGGCTGCATCCGCACTGGAGAAATAATCCAGGTTGAAATAATCCACTTTAACTAGCCTTCTAGTTGAACACAGTCTAAAATATAGTGTTGAATTCAGACACAGCCAGACCCACTGAATTCAAAGGAAGCTAAATTCATCCTGGCTAACATAATTCTCATTGATTTCTAAGTATGACCAAAGGGTTTTCTGCATAGGCAGAAAGAATCAGCCCTGCCTCGTTTCAGAACTCACCTGTATAGATAATGCACATGGCTGAAATGGGAGGAAAATGGAAGCAATGCTCTGGGGCTTTACACTGCAGCAAAATAGATCCCAGATTGCCCAAGTTCAAGCTGAAAACAGTGAACAATTGCATCAATATGCAGGGGCTGCATGCTGGCACAGAGATGGGAGGAGGCCAGGTGGCTGGTGGAAGCAATTAGGAGCAGGTACTCTGGGCCAGGCAAGTGCTGGCAACATTGCTGGCCATAATTTTTTTTGTCACCCACCCACGAATCGATCACACAAGCACACAAAACATCAGCAGCACCATTGACCCATTGCACACCCCATAAAGCGACATGATGACAAACACACCAGGGTAACAACAATACAATAGATATAGTAAAAAGGTTAACAAACTGGCTGGTCCAACAGGAGGCATTGTGGGGAAGAGGGAGAACTTAGTTATGCTTGGGAGTAGGAGGATGTCATGGCTAGACAGCTGGTGGTTCTCCAAGGAGGGCTTGGAGGCTGCCTTGGATGTCCTGAGCTGGCCCTCCATGGCAGCAACCCTCTGCTCTGGTTGGTGAACTACAGGGAGTGAGCAAGATAAAGGGAGTGGGGCTCCATGATCATGCTGTTTCATTGTGTCACTGGATGCAATGATGTTCCCTCCAGGTTGGCATGCAGTTGATTCATGCACTCGAGTGACCAGTCATATGGGGCATCTGTACACTTGTGCATTTACATTTGTGGTGAAATAATAATAATAATAATAATAATAATAATAATAATGGTACAGTGCAGCTTGTAGCTCTGATTGCTCCATTATGATGGGTCTATCCTCACAGCAGGAGGGGGGTGGTGGTAAGGAGTTGTTAGCCCATTGTGGGAGTTAGAGTTGCAGTCAGCAGGCTCTCCCTACAAGTCAGGAAACCCAGGTGGTGAGCCAGTTTTCCCCCTGTATCTGCTTTTGGCTCAAGTGTATTCTATATACTTTTAAGTATGACTAAGTATGGGTCCAGCTTGTTGAAATCAATAGGACTGCCTTTCTCTTAGGTGCAGAGCATGTGACTTGCCCAAGATCACCTAGTGGGTTTCCATGGGCTAATGGGAATTTGTACCCTAGAATCCTAGTCCTGCACTCAAATAACTATGCCACAGGGGTTATTTATCCCATTTTTTTAACCGACAAGATTTTTGAAGGACCAACAGAAGTCCAATATATCCTCTTAAGCATTTGAAGTGGCGGAAGTGCAGGGTTTGAAGTAGTGTGTGTGTGTGTGTGGGCGGGGGGGGGGGGGGAGATAAACTTTTGTTTGCCAGATGCTTGTCAGGTGATGGAGCTGTGTGCAGAATAAAAGAGAAATCAAAGCACTTAATATAATCTGGCTAAAGCATTTTCCAACTCTTAAATTGCCCCAATATCCCTGTGCTATTTATGATAATTGTCTTTTTAAAAAATCTTCCACAATGATTTCTAAGGAAAAGAGGGTAAAACAACTGTAATTTCTAATGCTAAAACTTTCAGCTCTCCACAACATACTGACAACATGTTTCATGATTAATGCACATGTCAAAAATGCTAATAATAAAGGACACACCTACATTCTTTCATATGCACATGAGGATCGTCTGTTAGCAATTCAGTTAAAAATGAATATTAGATTGGGAGCACAATCTCTTTTCTTCTCCAGTCACCTGAACTGCCACCTCTGCTCACTGTTCCAAGACTTCTGCTATCTTTGAGGCTGCCTCAAGATATCTCTGTCAGATTTTCAAAGACCAGCAATGGCTAGTTGTGAGTGAAATCAGACAGAAATTGACAGCTTTAAGTCAAAGGAAGGAAAGCATGGGTAGAAGAAACAAATTGGCTAAAGATGGACTTTTGAGGAAGAAAGGGTAGCACTAGTACATTTGCTGGGGTACTCCATGACTTGTACCTTAACCCCTTAAATTTGAACATTCCTTCTTAGTTCTGTTTAATATGAAATTCCATTTGTTTCAGATACCCACTGATCAGGCACTATTTGTTTTCTTTCTATTAAATGACAGATTTAATTGTGTTTGTTTTGTATAATGAAATGAACAATGGGGAAGTTTATAAAATGATCTTAAGAGAGAAATATTTAGATTGTTGATGTCAGCTGATAGATGTGCTCTAAATGGTACATGTTTGAAATGTTTTTTTTTGTACAGATTGTACAACAGCTTTCTGAAAAGCTAGCAAAATTGTTTGATATGCTAATGTCAAAATAGTAAAGCTGATGCCTTTTATTATAACAGCTTGCTTTGGAAGTTAAAGAAAGCAAAGGAACATGTAACATTTCAGAAGAGTGTCTGTTGAAAAACATTAAAAAGAGGCCTTTTGGATCATAGTTAAGGTTCAATTCAATGAACAAAAAACCTTTCAGTTTAATAAATTGTGTTAATGGTTTTTCATGTTCACTCAAGCTCCAAAATGCCGAGAAACTGTAGTTCTTAAAGACCAGATCCCTAACAGATAGGCACCTTGTATATTTCAACCCCTTTTTGAACCCTATTTGTTTAATTTTATGTATTTATTTAGAGTATTTATACTCTGCTCTTCAGCCACAAAGGCTCTCAGGGCAGCTTACAAATGGTTAATTAGACAATTCCCTATCCTCAGGCTTACAAGCTAAAAAGATATGACACAATAGGGGAAGGGAATGGTGGTGGGGAAGGGAATCAGGTCCAGTAGTTCTTCTCTCCCTCTGAGGCCTGGATCATGGCAGTTGGACTGGAGGGAGGGCTCTTCTTCTTAATCTAGGCCAGGCCTGATGGAACTGGGCCTGCATCTCTCCTTCCAAGACCAGTATCAGATGGATGATGCATGTGTCCAAAATGGGAGAAAACCACGATGACACTATGCTCTGTGGCTAATTGCTAGAGTAAAATAACTCCCAGTTTCCTCTTGATCAAGGTGGAAAATGCAAACTTTCACACCTGCAGGCAAACAGCACATTGGTGTGTAGACATTAGCACCAGCTAATGAGTAAGCAAAGTACCAGAGCAGCTTACAATTCAGTACTTACTTTGCTTAGAAAACAAAAGTCTTAAGTCCCAAAGTTCATTGACAAGTTTCAGGTACAGCAAGAGAGTTCATCAATATCCAAGTCAGGTAGACTGTATCCTGAGTTGACAACACAATCCAGGTCGAGTTCAGGAACACAAATGGGAGCCAGATAATCTCTGACAACTCCTGGAGGGCAGGGCTGGGAATTTATAGATCAGCATCTGCCTGCTGCTTAATTAATTGTTGCTTTCTTTAAATCCTCTGGGACTTCCTCAAGACCTCCCTTTGTTATCTCCACTTGGTGAAGGTAGGTATGAGTAAGTTGTATTCTGTATCTGAATGAGCAAAACTCTCTGTCAAAGCTGGTATTGTGCACTGGTCTGTATCTGAGACTTGTGGCTCTGGAACCTCCTCCTGCTCTTATTCAGCAGAAGGTCCTAGCATATCCACAGCTTTAGTCTCTGAGTCTGAGTCTATTTCTATGTTCTGGAAGCAGAGCATGACAACTGCACATATGCACGACTGGTCAGCTGCATCATTGACCCATCACACATCCCATGAAGTGCAATGATGTTAAACATGGCAGGTCACCAACAATACAATGGATTTGATAAGAATATCAACAAACTGGCTGAACAAAAGGCATGGAGGGAGGGGGAATAAGGCATATACAGGAGGACTCCATGATTGTGCTGTACCAATGTGTCACTGGGTGCACCAGTGCGTCATATGGGCAGTCAATTGCTTCTGCAATTGAGTGGTTAGTCACATGGCAGGTTGCACAGAGCACCATATGGGACAAGGAAGGAAATTGGTGACTGCTGGCAGGGCATCCATGTGCATGTGTACATGTTTGGGGCAGAAGAAGAAGAAAAAAAATATAATGGTGCCATACAGATTATACCCATTTTGGCTCATCCATCCTTGCAGAAGAAAGGGTGATGCAGACTGCCAGTGGTTGTCAGAACACTGTGGGAGTTGGTGGTGCAGCCAGTGGATTTTCCTTGCCAGTCGGGAAACCTTGGAGGTAATCTGGCTATTCCCCTTTGTCTGCTCAGTGCCTCAGAACCTGATGGCTCCCAGAGCTGGATGGCAGAGGGGTGGGCCTTTCCATTCCTAGATTTGGAAACTGCAAACTGAAGCTTCTGATCTACTTTTACCAATACCATCCACGTGCAGTTGGAAGGGACTCCTCTGATTTCTGATTAAATGGCTGGATGTGATTTACTGTACTTAGCAAATAAATGAGAAATCAAAGTACTTAAGGCTTAATAACACTTTCTAAAGCATTTTCCATTTCATTCTGTTCTTCATTTTATAACACTGTTTCATACCCTTCATTTATTTTTATAATGCTGTTTCATACCCTGATTCTAAGTCCCAAAATACATTAGCTTTGTATAAAGTTTGTGCCTCACAGAGCTTGGGAAAGCAAAGCTGATAATTTACAGGACTTGGGAAAAGTTAGTTTTTTGAACTACAGCACCTGGAATCCACTGGCCTTGCTAGCTGTATGATTCTGGTTTGTCACAGTCCAAAAAGAAACCTCTTAGTACAGTGATATTTTATCTGCTTGTTTGTTTTTTTAAATTTTATTTTATCCTTTTTTGTATGTCAGATCCAACAGTGGGGGAGGATCTCAAATAATATAAATAATAATAAAGGGAAAAAAACCATCTTCTACAAGGCCATATTGTGTTAAAATGCAACTAGTTTAGCCACCACCACAGCAATACAAAATCCAGAGCATAGCAAAGGGTCTTCCCATGTATTTTCAGCTTTACCTCACAGCTCTGTGATGTGACTTTTTTTAGCTGTAAGTTAAAAACCACACAGTACCTTTTGGTTTTGCTTTTGTGCACCTAGGCTTTTAATATGAGGATTATATTGTTTTTGTTTTGGCCATGACATCATATTTAATGGTAATTGCTGAACTGTTGCTGCTAATTTAATTGAAGGCATTATTCTGCACTTGCAAAAAAAACAAAAAAAGAACACCTTTAATTATCCATAAATATGCAAAAACAACAACAACAACATCAAAGGTAAGCATTTTAAATCCCCAACATTGCTTTTCTGGAGAAAACCATTATAGTAGATTGTCAGTTTGTCCTCTTTGTTTACTCTTGTGTCCTTTTCCTGAATATCAATTTCTCTTTCACAAGCTTTTTATTTTATTTTCCATAAAGCTTGGTGTATTCTTGGAAACTCCGTAGACCTTACCTTCTTAACTGAAGCCATTTATTGATATACTGCATCTCCTAGTGAAGTGATACATCAATAAATTAAAGATTAGTTCAGTGTGTCAAATTTTCTGAAGCATTCTGGGAGAAAAAAACACTTCTTTAGATAAATCTCGGGATCATGAAACAGATTCACACAGAAACCAAACACTGGAAGAGACACACTTTTAAAAATACTTCTTGGCACATAACTTTTGAATACTTCCTTTTAAGAACAATGCCCTCAATGCATGCTCAAGTGTGCCGTATACATGGTTTCCTTGTATTATATCTCTCCATGTAGATCTAATCTTTTCATTGTCCTCTTTGTCCTCTTTAACCTGTCTAGGCTTCCATTTGCTTTTTGTTTTTTTGTTTTGTTTTTAGCATATTAGCATATTATTTTAGTATTTAACAGTGTGCTGTTTTATCGTTCGCTTTTATTGTATATGTTTTGACGTACTACCCTTTGTTGGAAATAAACATCATCATTATTATTGTTATTATTATTAATCCCCCTCCTTCTTTCTAAAAGTTTAGATGATGTTAATGATTTTATATCCTACCTTTCCTCCAGAACTGAGATGCAAGGCAGTTTAATAAAACTGAAAGAGAAGCAGACAGATACTGTAAATAATTTTTTTTAAATGTGCATAGGTAAAGTTATTGTTAAAAAGGAATTAAACTAACTATAGAATTAAAAGCAATTGAAATATCAATTAAAAAGGCAACACATCAAAAAAGTACTGTTAAAAGTCCTTTCTTTAAAAGACTCAGGGGCTGTTGAGACCAGCAGTTTAGGCCGGCTTGAGACCGGAGTCAGGGCATAGCGTCTCCACGATGCATGCCCTGGGTCTGCCCCCAGGGCGGTGTGGTGCCACACACCATGCCGCACAACACACGGCATCACAATGCTCCTCCAGCACTGCATACAGATGAAGCAGCATTGAAAGAGTGCCGTCAAGCCACAGCAACATGGCTATCATGCCCTTTGATGGCTGCAAAAATGAAAGGTACTTTTTTCGATTACAAAATCACCACAGTAATGTTTCTGGCCTAGTTCTCAGTCATATGGTACACTTAGGTCTGGGCTATATCATTTCTACTTGTAAATGTGGGTTTACACAATTGGATTGAAGATATTGCTTAATATAGGCAATTAAAATGTCAGAGAGAAGACTTGAACCCTTTGCCTTGCCATTTCTATGCTAGGAGATGATGATCATGATGATGTTCAGTTTTACAGTGTGCCAGATGTTAACTGACTGGAGGTTTGGACCTTCAGTGATTTAGATTCTCTTCATGAATCTAGGAATCAATAAGACTATAATTTCATAATATACCATGTTCCAGTTAGTGTCACTTATTTGAATAGGGTTATTTTGATCCTATATATAGCAACACTATTCTACTGATATAATCACCACCACTATTACTGGAGCATTTGATCACATGAACTGCTTTCTGAAGAATGGACACAGCCTGACACAGCATTACCACGTATGCCCTAGTAACTGGGAGATTAATTGCTACTTTAGCTGCTGACTTTAATCTGCCAACAATTAATCAAATTTAGCCTGAATCAGGTAGCTACCACTCTGCAAGGGAAAAAAGTAATTTTTAAATGTAAGACTGTTTTCATTTCATTTTTTCTGTGGGTGCATTTTTTGTCTGTGTGTACATGTTTGTCCAACTAGGAAAAAGTGTGGAGATGATGTCTTGGAGGAAGTAGTGGATGGGCAGTGCCAAATGCTGTGTTTTGTAAGCTGTTCGTGTGAATGAAGGTTGCAGTGATGGAAAAGTTCCAAAGGTTCAATAGGGGAGAGAAGAATCCTGATTCTATAGTGTTTTTGAAAACAATGCTATTTTAGTCGGAGAATAGTCTGGTGTGATACTGTCCTAAGTGGTTTTGATAACTGCAGTTGGCCAAAACTTAAATCTTTGGCAATGAGACATAGCTGCTAAATTTTCAGACTTTAATCTTGGTGTTGATCCCCCCACCCAAAGAAAGCAAGAGTGTAAAACATGCACTCACACATCTTTCTCTTGCATTTTTCTGGAGTTCTGTGCTGTTGATATTAGCTATATCCTACTTCAATTAAGATCTATCTTCCGTTTTAAATAATTCCTAGTATGAAGTTGGTTTTGTGGACTCTAAATACACATCTTTATTTGTTTTTAATTGACACTGTTTGTCTTTCAATTACCATACAATTAACAATTCTAGAAAATGCTTTTAATTGCATGGCTAATAATTTTCCCACATGCTTTGCATTTACCAACATGATTTGTCCTCAATAGACTCTGGATTAGACTTCACTGTTGTCCCCCTGTGTGTTGTCGGGGTTCTCTTTGAAAATATGAAGGTAGGAAGGAGGAAAGTAATGTGTTGGTACAGAAGCATCCTCAATTGCACCACTCTATCACCCTCTCATTGCTTTTACAATGTGGTGAGTGACTCTTGATGAGCTATCTCTCCCCTCTCTTTTCTTTAATGGCAACTTTCATGTCCTTTACTAAATTACATCTAATTATTTCAGATGAAGCACTAATGTACTTGGCAGCAGAAAAGATGGTATGCTCTTTCCTCTAATTTACAGCCAGATTCATAGACTCTAACTCATGTTAAATAGCATCTTAATCTTTGAGATGATTTATTGAGGTGGTTTCAGAGAGTATATCTTGGCTGCAGGTCAGAAACATGTTGGGGTTGGATGCTATGAGGAGGTCCACACACAAACCCAATTTTTAATTTAGAATTCTGTCATATCCTAGTACTACCTTAACCTGATTACACCTAATAACACTCATAGCTTAAGCTCCCAAACAACACGGTCATGTAAAAGGACTGGGAGAGTTGTACTCAAAACATCTAGAGGACCAAAAATTCCTTATCCCTGGCCTATAGTGACCAGCAGTTTCACTACAAATCTGCTGTGTAATGACAATGCACATATATTTATCTTCCCCAAATGTTGTGGTTCTTTTGCTTAACAATAAAATTGTTCAGATGTTTAGTTCTGCACAGGATCAATGCAGGTCTGGTGTCAGATAAAGAGGAAAGTGGACACTGGCCAGGACAAAATCAGATTGTCTGATATGAAAGGAAACTCCAGGTCATCTCTGTTACAAAGCTACGATCATTCCATTTGCACCCCAAAGCAGAGATGGTCCTCTTCCTCAATCTGGACTATTTTCTATTTTAGTTTATATGTTATTTGGGGATTTCCTCTTTTTTCTGTGTTAAAAAGAAAAACTGCAAGTTGTGTACAATGAAAATATAGTCACTACAAAAGTTTAAAAAACAAACATATCTATACCCTTCATACGTCTCACATTCCATGTTCCTATAATATGTGTTGTGCAGCTTTGGACCTTCCTTTCACCTCTGAGCACATCAACTGCTGAAAGTCCTTCAGCAATTGAGCCCAGTTGTGTCATTAGCCACAGTACTACTCATAGTTATCCTCTGTTCTATCCCAGTAGCTCATTGAGAACTGTCCTACCTGGGAATTTCATCTACTGGGACTATCTCTCGTTTTATTTTGGATTGTTTTATCATAGGGCTTTGTGGTTCAAAGACATTCAAAAAAGATTTACTGTGCCTCCTTTTCCACAGTACTAACTTGTATTAGCTATTGTGCTCCTGCTGTTGTCTTTGAGAGATCCTCTGTCAATGTCATCCCCATTATTGCTGCTGTCCAGTAGCTCTTTGGCACATTTAGTGTGGATCCTGTCTAACATAGGCAACCCTATCAGCAGCACTGTTGCCATCAGCATAGCCCCTTGCCTCACAGGAGCATGCAGTCCCGCCACTGCAGCAAGACAGTGCCATTGGTGAGATGGCAAGCCTGTCTAAGATTTTTCTTGGCAAGGTTTATTCAGAGGAAGTTTGCTATTGCCTTTGGACTAAGGCTAAGAGAATGTGACTTGCTTAAAATCACCCAGTAACTTTCCATGCCTAAGCAAGAATTCAGACCCTGATTTCCCAAAGTACTATCCCAGCACTCAAAATACTACACCATGCCTACTCTAAATGCAATTGCCTCAACAGACACTCCTTACTTTTAGATGTAAAACAGACAGAAAGTGAATTCTGAACGGAAAACCAACCATTTGTGTATGCCTGTATGTATGTATTCATTGTAAGATTGCTTTTCGTCATCTGGTTACCTTGCATGATCATTTCATTGCTTCATCCGGTGTAATGGCCCTTGTTAGACAGAAGGGTGCTATTTCTTGAAGAGAATTTCAGAAAGTCCATAAAGTGCCTGTCTGCCTGGAAAAATTACAAAACAGAAGCATCTGCCACAGATGGAGTAGGCTGCCAGCTGAGTAAAACAGCAGGGGGACCCGCTGTTGGCCAGATTTGACTGTATCAGTGCAGGTGTCACTGCAGTTAATAAGAATTACTATTTTGGCTTGTTTTTAGCAATTTTGGAGACATGGGGATAATATAGTAGAAACCTTTATAAGTCATAAATAGAGAGCTAAGGAGGGAGCTTTTGTAAGTCATAAAGCGAAAAATAGGTATGACATCCGCTTTTAATGTCATATACTTATTTCTTTGGCATTTCAGAATCCTAAATACATCACAGTTTCTACAATGCACTGTGATACAGATTTTATTTCCAGGCTAGTATTAGAGACATCATAAGAAAGCTTTTCTAAAAAGGAGGAAAAACATATGTGTGAACTTGGTCTGTGAACCTACTGGGTTAGGAACAAAGATATCAAAATAAGTTTTATTCTTTTCTTTAAAATAACAACAATGCCCTATGTATTTTGCCAGAAAATATTTGTGTGACCTTCAAGAATTGTTAGGAAGGGACAATGCAAATACTAAAGATAATGCAAGTTAAATTAAATACATGAATTAGGGTTCAATTCCCACCTCGACCATGAAATCCACTGGGTGACCTTGGGCAAGTCACAGGCTCTCAGCCCCAGGGGAAGGCAATGGCAAAGCTCCTCTGAACAAATCTTGCCGAGAAAACCCCATGATAAGTTTGCCTTAGGGTTGCCATAAATCAGAAACAACTTGAAGGCACACAACAACAACAATTACTGTATTTTCCGGCATATAAGACGACTGGGAGTATAAGACGACTCCCAACTTTTCCAGTTAAAATATAGAGTTTGGGATATACTCGCCATATAAGACTACCTCTCTTCCAATGCACACCAAATAAAAATTAAAAAGACATAAGATTTGATTTCAATATGATAATTTTAATTCAAATGCTTATGACATGCAGGTATCTAGGAGGAAAACCTGTTGTATACAAAGCCTGCTTGGACTGGATTGTATACAAAGTCCACAGATTCTCCAGTCTGGTTCGGAAGTTTCAGTACCCACCCTATAAGACGAAACCCGGCGTATAAGACGACCCCTGACTTTTGAGAAGATTTTCCTGGGTTAAAAAGTAGTCTTATACGCCAGAAAATACAGTACATATCAGGATTGTCCCATTTCAGCTTAATAATAAAACTGAGAGCTATGAAAATTGGGACATTAAGTCACATAAGTGTTAATATACATAAAAGGTATTATTCTGTATATCCACTTAAAAGAAAATATACATCACCTGGTAGGAATTTCAAGACAGTATGTGTCCAAAATTCATAAATGGCAATAGGTAGCATTCTAAGGAGGAAATAAGGTATTATACCTTTTTGATTTTTTTAATGTGGCACATTGTCCTGCCCCCAACCAGAAGGCATTTCCTGAATCAAATGTGTAGGGTTTAAAAAGGCAAGAATAAGCCCATTTTCTATATCCTTGAGATTTTGATATTTCCATATGAGGCACATGTATCCAGGAGGTTGCTAAAGGTTGCAGTATTTGTTGCTGTAGCTCTTTGGTTATTTTAAAATATCAAAACAGCATTCATGCTGTCCTTGGGAATTTGCTGGCAATTCCCAACACCGTGACAACTTTTTTATTCCCATTATTGAACTGGTTGCTTTTTAGATCTGATACATAGCAGAACAAAAAAAGTATTTGCTGGAATCATGAGCGACCTATTACATTGTGTAACTTTACATATACCTAGCTGTGTAGCAGAAGTGCTAAGAAGTGCCTTTACAGAATTGTGAAGATGTGTGATGGGACACCAGCAAGAACAACCAATGCACAGTGAGACTGATGTGAACTGGTGTTCAAAGGACATTGGTGCACAATGTACACCACTATGTAATTGTGCACTGATGCACATTGTGCTCTGATGTGCATTTCACACCAATGTTCATTTCACACCAATGTGCATCGTGCACTTTGCTGGCTCTGCTATGTTCCCTTAACCTCCTATCTTTAATTTTTTTTTAGAGTTATAGTGCTGCAGTGCCTCAGTGAAACTGCACTTTTGCACTGTAATTGCATAAATCTGGGAGGGGTAGAGAACCAAAGACCTTTGTCCTTCACACACAGGTCTGCCACAGCAAGCCTGCCATGGTTTAAAAATAGCCCTAGGGCAGACCCAAATAATTGCTATGAACAGCCTCAAAAAAGAATGAAATGAGCGGATGCAGAGGTTACAACTGCCAGTACCAAAGCAGCTATATTTCAATAATTTGTGCTTCTTTGGCCAACCTGGAAGAGTCCTCATCTCTTCTTTGCATGATGCTTTGTTGGATTCTTCCCATTTGTTTTTGTTTTATTGTATTGACTAGTTCCTTATTTTCAACTGCAGGGCTCCATAGTTCATGTTTGTGTCATAAAGCTCACATCTGAGTGAATGCAAATCTGCATATCTAGAAAAGGACAGATACCATTGCAAGCCTAAAGGTAAGGAACCAAATTTGTGGCTCAGAGTGCTTGTAGATTTCTGGATGTGCATGTAATGAATGTATGAATCTGATTTTTCAAATACTGTTTCACATGCTCTCAGCCTCAGAGGAAGATAAAGGCAAATCCACTTTGAATAAATCTTTCCAAGAAAAGCCTGTGATAGGGTTGCTTTAGAGTTGCTGTATTTCAGCGATGAGTTGAAGACACACAACAAGAACAATAATCTCTAAAGAGGAAGGGAAACTAAAGTTCCAGAGACAAATCCTGACAACGTGAATTGTAAGAACTTCTGTACTCCTCTCCTTTTAACAGATTCTGGGGCTGGATTTTGCCCGAACATAATCCAGTTTTCTGGTTTTGGCTTTTAAAGCTCTAGGCCCAATGAATCTCCGCATCAGAATCACATCTTTTAGAATTAAGGCAGGGCAAGGCAAGGCAAGGGGCTTACCTGAACTGTATAAAGTCTTTGGATTGGCTTCCAAGTGGATGGTTTTAAATATTTTTCAAATGGGATCAATTAAAGTGAAGGAAATGAAGCTTAATGCAGGCAAGGTACTGTGAATGAGAAAAGCAATGTGATGTTCATGTATGACTTGTCTTGTATAGTACCGCTCTCTGCCTAAAGGACCTAGTTCATGTCAGCGTAACTGCTGGGGTCCAACAACCACTGACAGCAACTCAAACGAGTCCTGGGGTTAAATCAGACCCTTGTAGCAGAGCTGGCAATTTCCAGAAGCTGAAGCGTGGCTCCAAAGTCCAATTGGGATGACAGCAACTGAATGTCTTCCAGGAACTGCAGCAATGCAGGAAGCTCCAGGGACACACAGCAAACCGATGCTGCAGCTTCTTCTGATAAACCACCAGAGAAACAAAGTCCCCAAAGTGCTCTTTATTCACAGTGCTATAATACAAAACCAGATCTCTAAAACTCCAAAACATACCAATCCAACTCCTACTTCAAACCCACAAGCTATCCCTTGCAACCCCTGGGTTTATATAATCTCCAGACCATGTGGTCTCCCAAACCCAGTGAGTTCAGGTGTGTAACCATGTCATGTGTCGCCTGTGCAATCCAGACACATGTTTCATCATCCATGGCTATGTGCACTTGGACACTGAAGTGTCCTTGAGCCAATGAGCTTCAGCTGTGCTGATCAGCCTTGCCACTCTGCTGAATGCTCATGGCCAAACACACACACATCAAGCATTTCCCTGTGTGCTGTGTTTTAACCCTTCAAATCCCTGACAGTTCATAACTTCAAAGTCACCCTAAATATAGTTCTGTCTGAAGAAATGTAGGTAGCCTTAGTGGCTAGGTGTGACTGTAATTAGTTAGGCTTACTTGCCTGGTTACTTTGGTTATTCATGTTGTAGCTATATCTATGCTAGCTATATCACGCACCCTGTGTGAAGCTGCATTTGAAGGCTGTTCTGAAATGTCTACTGGAACAGAATGTGACCACTTAGAGGTTGGTGGGAGTCAGCCAGAGCATGCAGCAGTAATGATATTCATAGCACTGGTTGAAGATGAGTTTCCAGGCCCAGTTCAAAGTACTGGTGCACTGGCATGCATGTAACCACACTGTCAGAAAGGGAAGAGCTAAGTAGAAATATGTATACAAATATTTCCAGTTGTGACTGCATTTACTCCTACTTTCCTTTTTCAAAAACTGTGTAAGCTTTTTATTCACATGAGAACTCTAGAATGGTTATTATAGGTTGTTTTGCCAATTAATTCTGTATTTATTTGGGCTGTGTTATATATGTATGAATTTAAAAACCTTTGAGATTACCTGGAGGGAAAATTCTAGCACAAGTTTTAGTTGATTACAGTCCACTTCATCAGATGCAAAGATCCTGTGCTTTTTTTGTTTAAACAGCTTAAAATGCATTCAGAATGTGATGTATAGTACAGACTCTGCCTTAATGATTTAACTGTTTGAAGAATATTGAGTAGTGATAGATCTACCTTAATTGTTTTTTACAAAACATATTCTGATTGTGTCAGCATTGAATATTGAGAGTAGCCAATGAGTGAAGAACTTTTAAGGACACTGTGTCAGCCATCATTCTGAAGAATGAATGATCAACTTCTTGATCCTACTAACAGTGTAAATAAAAGGGATAATTTCAGTTCTGCTGGTAAAGTCCTTTTGCCTACTCAAGTGTATAAATCAATTTACAGAGTAATCCAGGTGAGCAGTGGAGAAAGAAGTGATGGACAAACCACTACTTCTGCTACTCTATAATCAGATTTATTCCCCCTGCCTTCTTATCACCTTTCTCCTCCCATTGCTTTCATTCAGAAGGAAATAAATGGTGGCACATCCAGCAATGGTATAGTCTCTCCTAACTTTACTTACTATTCATTCATTCATTGCACTTACATTTTACCTTTTTCTCAAAATGGATTCCAAGGCAGTTTATAATAGTTTAAGAAACAATAATAGTTAAAATATTGGTTTCAAAAGTTAGAATCCTAGAGTTGGAAGAGACCACAAGGGCCATCCAGTCCAACCCCCTGCCATGCAGGAACTCTCAGTCAAAGCATCCCTGACAGATGGCCATCCAGCCTCTGCTTAAAGACCTCCAAGGAGGGAGACTCCACCACTCTCCGAGGGAGTGCATTCCACTGTTGAACAGTCCTTACTGTCAGCAAGTTCCTCCTAATGTTGACGTGGAATCTCTTTTCCTGTAGCTTGCATCCATTGTTCCGGGTCCTGTTCTCTGGAGCAGCAGAAAACAAGCTTGCTCCCTCCTCAATATGACATCCTTTCAAATATTTAAACAGGGCTATTGTATCACCTGTTAACCTTCTCTTCTCCAGGCTAAACATCCCCAGCTCCCTAAGTCATTCCTCATAGGGCATGGTTTCCAGACACTTCACCATTTTAGTCGCCCTCCTTTGGATGTGCTCCATTTATTCAACATCCTTTTTAAATTGTGGTGCTAGATTAAAGAACAGTATGGTTAAAAACAATTAAAAGCACTTTTAACATTAAAAATATTAAAAACCATTTAAAATGGTTAAAACCAATTAAAAACACTTAAAATATATTTACAATATAATTTCATTTAAAGATTTTAAAAAATACAACACACCCACTACAGCCCCATAATTAAACTACAAAAGGCCTACCTGAATAAGAATGTCTTCACCTGCCGATGAGAAGAGAGGGACCCAATTGGGCCTACCATGAAAGGGAGCACAGACTGGGAGCACCAACTGCACCTGCAAGGATGGTGGAACTGTAACCAACTGCACCTGTTAAGATGGTGGGACTGTGAGAAAGCCCTCCCCTGCAGAATTCAATGCATGTTGTGGCTTATAGAAGCAGTTATGGTCTTTCATATAATCTGGACCTAAGATACTGTATGTAGGGTTTAAAAAGTCAAAAACAGCATTTTGAATTCTGACCAGAAATGGGCTGGTAGCCAACACCACTGTTTCAATGAGGGAGTCACATGATCCAGGTGTACATTCAGATAATTATCCCTTACAATACTTCTCCCTCCAGAAAGATGCTTGTTCTCTCTCTCAGCTGGAGTTCGATGGTTTGGGAGTTAGAACTTTGTGCCACTCAGGATGGGGGCCTTTTGTTTTGTTCCTTCATTTCTGACTTATGCTGACCATACTATGTATCTTTGACAGGGTTTTCTTGCCAAACTTGTTTCAGGGGAGGTTTGCTTTTGCTTTCTTCTGCAGCAGAGAGAGTGTGACATGCCCAGAGTCACCCAGTAGGTTTCCATGACCAAGTGGGAATTTGACCCATGGGCTCTCAGTGTCCTAATCCAACACTCAGACTGCCACACCATGCTGGCCTATGGGGCTTTTAGGCAGAAAGGTAATTCTCCCCAATCATTTGGTTCTAGAGATGCCCTTCTAAAGAACCATGGGATTTATTTGCAATGCTCACCTTGCACAATCCTTTTCATTTCATTTTCAGATACAGAAATAGTATTAATTCTGAACCACTCTCACTTCTTAACTTTGCAAAAACAGAAAGATGTTAAGTTTTGTGGGAGTTAGCAAGCAAGCAGGGTATGATAAGCACATCTGATAAGGCAAGCAGAGAATTCCCAACCCTGAATTTGCCTCATAATGCCAATCTGAAGGTGTTTAACCCTAACTGATCCAGTGATGCAGAGTTGGAAGCTAGTTGTAAGAGCAATGGCAATAATGTCTTACTAAGAGCATATGTTTCTACATCTGCATTCTAGAAACAATGCAGTTTAATAGTACTTTAACTGCCATGGGTCTATCCTACAGAATCCTAGCATTTGTAGCTTTGTGAGGTACCAGCACTCTTTGGGAGAGAAGGCTAAAGGCCTTGTAAAAACTACAAATCCCAAGACTACTGCACCTGAAGCAGCATCAAACTGCATTATTTCTACAGTGTAGATTTACCCCTAGTACTGACTAAATTACCTGAGCTAAAGCCTGTCAGCCCTTTAGCCAGAGACCCTTGGAGGGTACAGGACCTGAAATTTAGGCTGCTGCCATGCTACATAATTATTCAGTTTGACACCACTTTAGCTGTCATGGCTCCACCCTATGAAATCCTGGGATTTGCACCAGAGCTCTCTGATAGAGAAGCCTAATATCTCACAAAACTACAAATCCCAAAATTCCATAGCATTGAGGCATGGCAGTTAAAGCAGTGTCCAACTACATTAATTCTGCAGTGTAGGTGAAGCCAAATTCTCCTGAAGGTGCTTGCACCAGAGGCTTCCTGCTTTCCAATGCAGGCAAGATAATAAAGCCCAAGACGACTGGGAAGTTATGGAATCTTAACTTCCACATCCATAAGTCTACATATAATTTAAGGTTCTCCAAGGACAGGATAAAAGGCCTCACTGGAGTGCCTGCCCTTATCAAGTCAAACGTATGCTTGGAGCTACCTATGGTTCTACAATTCTAGTCTGACCATACCTGCTAGTTTCTGACAATGTTTTCCGCATGTCTTCATCATACCCTATGGAATCTAACCTCTGGCCAGGCTAGGACAAGATACATCTTCAGACTTGAACAAATGTTTCTTCAGTTACAGCTAGAGTTAATTAATCACAGAAAGCAAAATTCTGTCTTTCTGAAAATGGATCATATTTGTAGAAATAAAAATACAAGTTAAGTCTCCTTTATCTGGCATTCCAAAATATTCCAAAAACCAAACTTTTTTCATGGGTGGCTGAGATGATGACAGCTCTGGTGCCACAACAAATGATCATTCCCAGAATTCCATAGCCTTGAGCCATGGCAGTTAAAGCGGTGTCAGATTGGATTATTTCTCCAGTGTGGATACAGCCAAAGTCTTGTGTTTCTAAACTAGAAAGGCAACATATACATGTAATGAAAGTGTATGAGGAAAAATGCAAAACTTTTGGAGAAATGGTCATATGGCAAACACTAGCTGTACCTCAAATCTCAGTGATGATAAATGATCCTTTAAAAGTATTAATTCTGTGATTGTTGCCAGTCTTGCAGATTAAAGATTGATTGGCTGGGAATTCTTGGATCACACCCGTAACATGGATTTAGTTGCTTTGTTCTGTAATGTCTGGAGTTTCTCCAGTAGCTAAGCCCTTGTATCAGAAGCATAGCCAATGCATTGATGGATTGATTGATCAAAGCTATGCAAGCTGTGAATTCTCCTGCTCTGGGAGTTCCTTGAAAGGAGGAGAAATGTAGTTAAATTACTGCTTAATTTTTGGCAGATAGCTGTATATTGAAAACACTGTAGTTCCACACTGTGTCCTTTTGTTAAAGAGGTTACAATGTTTCTGTGCTAAAATAGAGAAAGTAAAACTCTAAGGCTGCAGTGCTAAATATATTTATTGAGGAGAAAGGCACAATGAATGTCATGGAACTCATTTGCAAACTTACATAGCATTGTACAGCATAGTTTGTTTGAACAAACAACATCTAGCAGGATTAAAACTGCTGAAGCCCCAGATGAAATATTCATTTACTGTGCATTCTATTAAGGAAATAGGAAATATTTGGTCCAGTATATCTGAAATGACCTTCAAGAAAAGAAATATTCATTCTTTGTAATTATTCTAGTATGACTCTTTAAAATGTTAGATTCCCAATTTTTGATTTGGAAATCTTGTAAAAAATATAGTTTTCCCTAAAATAATATCTGTACTTCTTTAAAGTTTCCAAAACTCATTTAAGTTAACAAATATAATTACTTAGGGATTTTATTCCAAATCTAATCAAAATGGTCAAAATGCTATTTATGATCCAGCTTCTTACTTTCCCCACTTTGTCTGAGGATTCCATTTCTCTATGGCCAATGAGCATTATCTTTTTACATCTTTGACTATTTGGTTATGCAACAGAAGACAATTTTCTTCATCTTCCTGAAGAACTGCTTCCTCACACCTATGTGAGATCAGTATGCTGTCTCATCTTTCTTTGCAATGTATTATATATTTTACAGAAGACCAAAGAACGACTGGCCTGTTCAAGGAATAGCTTTTTTCTTCTGATGCTCTGAACATCTCTGCTTTCAGTCACTTCACTGTCTTTCCATCATTCCTCACAACAAATTATTATTAATCAACACAGCTGTGTCTGAGTATACTTGTTTCTTTCAGATAAACACATTCTTAGAAGAAATAGTTTTCAAGCAATGTATCTATGATCCAGCTAGACCAACATAGTACCATTGCTTGGAAAAATTACTTTTTTGGGAAATAAAATTAACCAATCCACTCTTTGGTATTCACTGACTATGCTGCCTGGAAGCTTTAAGGAATGTATCTTAAAAAGATCAAGACTCTGTACTGAACGTGTTCTATACATTGGGCTGAATATTTAATAATAATAATAATAATAATAATTTGATTTAAGAGGAATAGACGCGATTCCTCAATGATCATGCGGTGTACAGTAAAATTGCAAAACAATACAAAAAATTGCAAGGCCTCTCTCCCCCTCAGATGTGGTTGGAGGAGGGCTCTTTGTCTTCCAGCCAGGCCTCTCTCCACCTCAAGATGGGGGTTGGAGGAGGCTCTTTGGTCTTTCCTTCCGCCAAAGCCTCTCTCTCCTCCCCCTCAAATGGTGGTTGGAGGAGGGCTCTTTTGTCTTCAGACAGCCTCTCTCCCCCTCAGATGGTGGTTGGAGGAGGGCGCTTTGTCTTCCAGCGGCCTCGCTCTTCATCCGCTCATGATGGGGGTTGGAAGGAGGGCTCTTGGTCTTCCAGCTGGCCCTCGCTCCCCTCGCCCCATGATGTGGTGGAGAAGGCTCTTTGTCGTCCAGGCCAGTGAGTGGGATTAATGAGTGGGATTTGCTAAAGCCCCACTCACTTATTTTGGACTAACCTTTAGATTTTGCCTTTTGAAATTTGTTCACTTGGGCGGGTTACAGATGGGCAGGGGAAGACGTCTTGAAGGTGTCTTCCTCTGAATACGGAGCCTCCAGACTGCCCGCCCCGGGGGCGTGGCTCAGGTGTATGGGGCTTCCACACCGGGGGCAGTGAAGACGCCTCACCTGGGGCCGTTTCTGACCCATAGCTTCCATACCGCCGCCTCGCAGGACACCGCAAAGTGAGAGGCAGCTTCTGCACGGGCGGCCAAAAACGCGGCTTTTTTTCTTTTGCTGGCTGAGAAGTGCGCAACTGCGGCAGTCTAGCACCGGCTGGTAATTTCCCTTTTGCCAGCTGCGGAATGCGCATGTGCACCGTTAAAGGGCCCAGGCACCTTTAAACTTTTCCCCCCGCCCTACCCAAGAACAAAGGTGGCCTCCTGCCAGCTGGTGATCAGCTGATGTTGGCATCCTTGTCCGCTTGTGTGGTGCCAGTGTCACCGGCATCATTGATGCCTCCACTCCTTTGGTCCCCGCATTCTTACTGAATATGCAGTGCACAGCCACAGTTGTCGCTGCTGCCACCGCTGCCCGGTCGGCCCCCACTGCCGCAGTAATGGAGGTCCCATCATCCATTTCAACCACAGCTTTAGACTTGGCTGACAGCAGCAGTGATGATGATGATGACACAGAACAGCTAAGGGTGGCAGTGGCTGCCATAGCGGTTCATCAGGGTGCTGTTGGCGGTGCCAAAACTTACAACTTCCCGTGATTCTAGCAGCGCATGCGCACACGCAGCTCTAGGGTTAGGGTTACGAACATTAAAATAGAATGCAGCTGTGCCACAGCTTCCACAGCTGCATGGCATCTGACGCTGCAATTAAAGCCTGACTGCAAACTGCGCGTGTCCCAGGACCCCGACTCATTATGTGATGCAGCAGACATGGAGCTTTTAGATGGGCAACTTAAATTTGCGGCGTGACAATTGTGGCGTACCAGTGCAGCAGCTTATATACGGAGATGCGCACGTACGCCGCTTATGAAAAAGAAGCGGAAAAAAGCGGCACCTTTTTAATGCCACTTCTTCCCGCTTGGGGTGTACAGGCGGCGCATTCATGGCGGCATTCAGGTAAGGGCCATCTAAAGGCTACACCTTCATGACGTCATGAACACACCCCTTTTTGCCCATCTGTAACGCGCCATAGCTACTTTTAGAGACACAGGGCCTCTACAGACAGGCAGCTCAATACCACCCCTTTGAGCCCGAGATGGAGGCTGTGGCAACCACATACTGCGGCCTTCAGAAGGAGCAAAAAGAAGCCCCCAAAAGGGGCTTCTTTTTGTGTTCTGGAAGGGGCGTCATAAGTGCTGCACTGCCGGGTCATGACACCCCTTCCATGCAGCTCCATTTGGGTGCTGCACCCGGCATACATCATCATCTGTATGGCTCTGTATGGACAGACACATGCCATGATGGCATCCAGGTGGCGCAATAAGGGCTTTGAGCATGCGAATGCTCAGCTCTCACTGTGTGTGCAGACCAGCACAAAGTGCCAGTCTGTACCACCCCATAGCCATGTTAGTCTGGAATATCAGTATGCAAAGGGATCTTGTAGCACCTTTGAGACTGTGAAAGATGTAGTATAAGTTTGAGGCTTCATTATTTTAATGAATTTTTAAAAGAAAAAAATCTTTTCCTCACTACCACTCACGTAGAATACAGTACTTCCTAACTCAAAATGGAGGAGCAATAGAAAAAAATTTCCCAAACTCAAAATTACATGCTGCCTCACTTAAATTGAGGGAATTTGCTGTGTATTGGATATTTGTTTGACCCATGTATCCAACAAGACAAAAAATCCTACCTTTATGAACCTTGACTAACATTCCAGAATTTTAAAATAACAAGGTCTAAATTGATGTAGGTGTTATACTTTATCAAGGTGAAACATCCATGGATAAATAAATAAAGAAAACAAAATTAATAAGTGCAGTAGAACACCAGATTGCTAGATGTAACATTGGGATTGTAAGAAAAGCATACTTCCAAAGGCCTGAGTTTCACTGAAATCATTGTCCTGTATTTTCATCTAACATATTTGGTATTGAGATATAACTGTGACTTATTAAACATAGGAATGTATAAGGCCGTGATGACGAACCTATGGCACGCATGCCACAGGTAGCACGCAATGCCATTTTGCCAGGCACGGGTCGAGGGAGAAGGCGCCTCCTACCTGCCATTTTTGGGCCTCTCGCTGTCTCTCTGATTGACCTTATCTCTGAGACAGTGGGAAGCCAGAAAATGGAGTTCGGGAGGAGGAGCCAGAGGTGCACACGTCTGGCTTCTCCTCCCAGCCCTCTTCCCTCCTGGCTTCCCTTTCCTCGGCGTGAATGGGCCCTTGGAGCCCGTTCGTGCAGAGGAAAGTGTTATGCCCAAGTTTGGTAAGGACAACCTGTTTAACCTGAGAGTGTGTAATGAAACTTTCTCTTTGTGTGGACTTATTCAGAGCAGGGCTGATACAGACAGTGAGACACCAAATTTGGTTTTAAACACTATGCATGTAACATTTATTAAAACATTAAAATAGTACAGACATTAAGCATCAAGAGAGCTCTCTCAGACACATATACTCACACACACAGTGGCACTTCACTGAAGCCGTTGATCAGTTGTCTCCATGAAGCCCGTGGGAGTCCTGCTGCCATGGATTCAGGAACACACCTCTGGTTTGGAAAGGTCTCTCTTTTAAGGCCTTCTGCTTCTCTACTTCCAACGTCCACCGCCCTTTGGCCCATGGACAGAAATTTCCTTGATTGATGAGTTCTCTACATTTCCCCTCTTATCAGTCCATGTGCAAACATTCTGTAACTTCTTGTGGTTCGTACCAACCCTTGGATGGAATGTCCTTTCCTTATAGATAACACTTGGCAGCTACATCTTGGTTTTCATAGATGCGCCATCACCTCACCAGCAGGTTCAAAAATCCTCGCTTCGCTTGCCAGGTAATCATGCATTGCGAATCTCCATTTTGTTCAGTCTTCTAGTGCCACTTTTCACTCATACAACCATCCATTCCGCACAAAAGGACCAAGGAGATGGGGACTGGGATGCGTGTCCAGTCCTCTTCCCCTCAGCTTCCCTTTCCTTGGCATAAACGGGCCTCTTGGAGCCTGTTCGCATGAAGGAAAGGACTGAGGCTGTAATGGTAATAGTTGTGACATAAACAACTGGTATAATTAAAATTATATGTTTAAATTACAATATAATTTACATATACATAATTTCATGTGCTTAAAGTGAAAATTTGGTAAAATGTGATGTTTTTAAATATTTTTTTAAAAATAATGTTTTTTTAAAAAATAATTTTGTCAAAAATATTTGCAACTTAATTTTTTTGTAAAAAACCAGCAGCCTGGGGACCCTCCTTTTTCTTCACACTGAACCTACTACCACTCACACCATCTCTTCTTAATTTTAATGTGACATAGGAGAATGCCATAGCCTGTTTGTACCCAAAGGCAGATATTTGAGGAGCACCTCTTAGGGTGTCACCTGATGTGGTCCACACACTTCCCATACCCCTACTGATGCCACTGCCTCCCTCTACTCTCTCATCCATCCAGTCTTTGGTGTGAGCACAAACAGATTTGCCTGCTGGAATTTTTTAAAGTTCTTTGCCATTGTTTCCCTTTTCTTCATCCCTTAGAGCCTTTGTTACATGCCCCTAAATTTTACCCTTGAGTGACTTATCTATGGGTCATATCAAAATCCATAATTTTGACCCCCAAACCTGCCCTTGACTTATACATGAGGTTGACTTCTAGTCAAGTATACAGTATATGGTAATAAAACTTAATGTAGCACATAAAAGTTTAGGAATCCAAATGTCTTTGTTAATAAGGATGTAGAGATGATAGTTGTCCATGGTTGTGACCATTGTCACACAAATTCTAAAAGCCAGCAGGACTTACCATTCTACTGGCATACTATGCACACAAACCAAAAATGGAGGCAAAAATGATATTCCTACAGTCATTTCAAGTTTTCTAGCTGCTGATCCAGATATCCTTTTATACTACATTTTTATAGTACTATGACTCAACTTTAATTGCTACATCCTATGGAATTTTGGGATTTGTAGTTTGGTGAACTACCAAAGTTCTTTGACTAAGAATTCTGAATACTCTTGCCCAAACTACAAATAACAGGATTCCATAGAATGGAGCCATGGCAATTAAACTGGAAACATAGCGCTATAACTATTTAGAGTGAAATTAGCCCTGGTCTTATAGAAAGACAGAGTTGGTCCCACATGCTGATAAGCCTTTCAGCTAGCCTGTTTTTTTTCAGATCAATGGGAATCTGCTTGCATATCAAAAGGACAACTACCAGTGTAACCCATAGCTGTGCTATACTAATGCCCAGCCAAAATATTTATACAAACTTTTATAATTAACTTGTTAATTGATTAATATATTTCAGCCTGTTTAAATTTCCTTTATGGTTTTACATTTATTTTAAACTGCTGAAAATTATTTTTGCTGTATGTCAACCTGACCTTCCATGACATAGGGCAAGATATACATATTTTGGTAAGTAAAACTACACACTCACCACTTTTTCTGACACACAACATTGTGTGCACGCTGCAGTCATTTTTTCATAGAGTTAAAAAAAACCCTCACATGAACCTTTCCAGACTTCACTCACTCCATAAACTTAATCCATCAAAGACCATTTGATATTTCCCCTTGAAAGAAAATGATTATTGAACTTGTACTATAGGACAAAAATAAACAAGCATTTTGGTAGCACCTTCCCTAAATTGTCAAAAGGCATGAGATACTATTTTGGGCTTTATGTGCACACTATAGATGTGTTTATTATTCTCCTGAAAAAGTACAACAGTTCAGTCCTATACGTGCCTCAAAGAGTTGAATAGGGCTTATTAGAGTGTAGAAAAGCACTCATATTATCTCAGTACTGTAATAGCATGAAGAACAAGGAAAGGAAGATTGTTGCTGTGTCCGACAATCGAGCTAAAAAGTAATTAGCACTTAATAAAGTAAGATGAAGTTATGAATTTTCCCCTACCCCTTTTATATTTTTTAGTGTTTCATCACAAACGTTGCCCAAAAGGGTATGACCTACGATCTGTTCTCCCATTTTCAGAATGCTCTAAATGGACTCCTTTGCCTTGCCCGCTGCTGCAAATTGCTTCTGAGGACACAAAGTGTGTCAGATTTGTCTGTTTGCTTTCTGTTTTCAGTAGCCTCCACTGGGCATATTGAAGAATAATGGGGTGAAATTGAGCAAAGAAAAATCTGGACTGAACATCAGGAAAATTTTCCTAACAGTGACAGCTATTACAATGCGGAATAGATTCCCAGGAAGTGTGTAGAGCACCCTATTGCTTGAATCGTTTAAATAGGATAGAGGGCAAAGTGTGCTTAGAAAGAACTGTAGGAATAACAGTCAAAATAAATCATTTCAGACCAGCTAGGGCAATGGCATGCTCTAATTTATTTTATTATTTTTTTTAAAAAATGTTTCATATCCAATTTCTAATCCAAAATGGCCATCTCAAAATCAATAATGTCAAGAAATTATAGATTTGATCAGACACTCACATTTTTCAATATCTCACTGCTGAGGGCCAGTGCAGTGGCCAATTCCCTCTGACTTTTAGTCTTAATTTTAAATGAGTTATTTTAAAGGTGTTGAACCTATTGCGGAGAGGTAGGATTCAGCACTTTGAATAGGAATCTTTCTGTTGAAAATCTTGAGTCCTGTGAAAGTACACTGCTACCTTGGGTTACGAAATTAATTCGTTCCGCTATTCCTTTCGTAACCCGAAAATTTCGTAACCCGAAACACTTTTTCCATTGAAAATAACTAATGCGTTCTATGACCTCAGACTGAACCTGCAAGTCAAAACAAAGGTACAATAGAGGCCTATTAAGCTAAGTACCCTACAATACAAGTTGCCTGAGGCACTAAAGAGCTTAACAATGACTGGCAGGTCCATTCTAAAGTTTCTAAAGGATAAAGAAAAAAAATGTTTTTGACTTATCTTTGCTGGTCCTGGCTGACATCTCAGAGTGAGGCAGGAGGAGGAGGAGAGGGGCAGCCAAAAAAGCCAGATTTAAACCAATTCTACCAATTTAACCAATTCAGCCAATTTAGCCAATTCAACCAATTCAACCAATTTCACCAATTCAGCCAATGCAACCAATTTAACAAAGATTTTTTTAAAAAAAAATTTGGTGTTTTTTTTAAGGGTCACCTTTTTTTAAGGGTCACCTTTTCCCTTCTTGGATGACGGTTCTCCCTCTCTAGTGAAGAACTGGTCCAAGGATGTCTGCTTTTGCTGGCCCTTAAGCAGGTTCCTAAAATGGCTAAGGCAGACATTATCAAAATGGGCAATGGCATGGCTGGTGAGCACCTTCTCAGGGTGGTGCTTCTCAACATAAGAAGACACATTGTGGAATTGCCGCAAAATGTCTTTAATTTCTGCCGTTGGCAAAAATGCCCCCGCAGCCTCCTCCTCCTGGCCCCTGTCGAAATGGAGCACGTCCTCATCCACGGCCGAGTGTTGCATGGCTGCCAAGGCCTTCAGGTCCTCTGTTGTCAGGTCCTCGTTGTGCTCCTCGATGAGTTCCTCCACGTCCTCGTTGTCCACGTCAAGTCCCAGGGACCTTGCGATGGAGACAATCTCATGCACCTCTTCTTCTTCACCTGGCTCAGCACCCTCGGTCTGTGACCCTTCCAAGGAAGAAGCATCAGGCCACAGCTTCCTCCACGCAGCAATCAGGTTGCGCCTGGTGATCTCCTGCCAGGCCAAGTCCACCATCTTCAAGCACACGGCGATATCAAAATGCTGCTTCCAGAACTCTCGAAGGGTCAGCTGTGTGCTCTCCGTAACATCAAAACAACGCTTGAACAGGTGCTTGGTGTAGATCTTCTTGAAGTTGGCAATCACCTGCTGGTCCATGGGTTGCAAGAGGGATGTCGTGTTGGGCGGCAGAAACTGGACCTTGATGAAGGAGAACTCTGCAAGGATGTCCTTTTCCAGGCCAGGCGGGTGCGCAGGAGCATTGTCCAAGAGGAGGAGGCACTTCAAGGGCAAATCCTCTTCCTCCAGGTACCGCTTCACAGTCGGGGCGAAGACACTGTTGATCCACTCCACGAAAATGAGGCGTGTGACCCATGCGCGGCCATTGGAACGCCACATCACTGGCAACCTGTCCTTCTGAATGTTGTGTGCCTTGAAGGCCCTTGGATTTTCGGAGTGGTACACCAACAGGGGCTTGACCTTACAGTCCCCGCTGGCATTCGCACACAACGCAAGTGTGAAGCGGTCCTTCATAGGCTTGTGGCCTGGCAATCTCCTCTCCTCCTGGGTGATGTAGGTGCGGCGAGGCATCTTCTTCCAGAAGAGGCCCGTCTCGTCGCAATTGAACACTTGCTGCGGGACGTAGCCTTCCTCCTCCACCATGGCCTTGAACTCGACGACAAATGCTTCAGCGGCCTGGTGGTCTGCGCTGGACGCCTCGCCGTGACGGACGACAGAGTGGATCCCGGTCCTCCTCCTGAACCTTTCGAACCAGCCACGTGATGCTTTGAATTCCGGGGTGGCTGGCTCCTCCTGCGAAGAAGTTCCTTCGCCTGCCTCCTTGCTGGCCAGGTCTTCGAAAATGGTGGTGGCCTTCTCACAGATGACCGAGGTGGTCACAGTGTCCCCGACTCGCTCCTTTTCCTTAATCCAGAGGAGCAGCAGGCGCTCCATCTCCTCGTGCTTTGGTGTCCTCTGCTTGGCAATCGTTGTCACGCCTTTCGCTGGAGCCACAACAGCTCTGATGGCCTCCTTCTGCTTGAGGACAGTGCCAATTGTCGAAGGGTTTCGTCCATACTCCTTGGCAATGTCCACCAAGCGCACACCCCTCTCGTGCTTGGCGATGATTTCCTTCTTGTCCTCCAAGGACAAGGGAGCCCTCTTCTTTTTCTCACCGCCACTTTTATCTGTGGCTTTCTTGGGAGCCATAGCTCAAGCCTAAAAAGGACAAAAGGCACAGGCACTGAGCAAAAGCCACAATTGGAAACCACCCCCACCCCCATGGTCACACTCTCTGGCCCAAACATGCAAAACTCACACCCCACACTCTCAAATCATCACAGCCATGGCCAAAGCACCCCAGAACACAAACCCATAGGCCAAAACCCCCAAATCAGAAAATGCAAGCCTATGGTGAGACTCTGTGTCCCACATGGGAGCAAAGGCAAACTTTTAAAAGCCACACTCCACACTTTGAAAACAGCAGAGCCATAAAGAAAGCAAACCAGCACCCCACAGCAAAAGCATGCTCACACAGTCTCACCCCACCCCACAAGAAGAAGGTAAGAATCCATCCACCTACCTGTAGAGAAATTCCTGATGGCCGGTCTTGATCCGAAGAGTACACCTGGCAAAGCCAGAACAAGTCCAAAGGCAGAAAGCCAGGAAAAGTCCAAACCAACAGTGGAACCACGAGTTAGAGCTCAAAAGAAACTCTTCCTCACACAGTCCACAAGGCCAGACAAAGGGGGCAGATCAAAAACAAACGGTTTTGTTTCTGAAGCAAGGCCACCCCCCCAATTTCGTTAGCCAATCCAGATGATCAGCTTGATTTCTCAAGCCAATCACTGCTGCTAACGAAATTCAAAATTCGCGCCAAAGGTAACCCCTAACCCAGCCCCCTTAGCTTTCCGTTAGCCCTGGAAAGCCTATAGCTGCACTTTGCATCGTTTGAATTTCGCGCCGAAATGAATTTCGTAACCCGAAAAATATTTCGTAACCCGAAACAGTTTTTCCCTATCCAACGTTTTCGTATCCCGGAAATTTCGTAAGCCGATCATTTCGTATCCCGAGGCACCAGTGTATTTGTGTTCTGTGGAAATTTCAATGGGAAGCTTGTATGATTGACTCTTAATATCTCTGTCAGTTTCTCTGATAATATCAAAACTTTTTCTCTAGTGTTTATCTTTAAATATATTACAATGCTTTTTGCTGTTTGCTGATATATCAAAACAGAGAGGCGGAGAGCAAAACAACGACATTATCCTCCACTAAAGAATGCTTCCCAACCAAATAAAGTTTTCCTTCAGTCCCCAAACTTGCACAGAGTGAGACACTGAAAATCATTCACACCTAAAACTCTTCTAATTGCTATGTTCTCCTTCTTTTGGTCATATTGCTTAGTACTTTTCTTTAGATGCTTAAATTATATTTCTAAATGTTCAGCTGAAGTTTTCAGTTACTATGATGTTAGAAATTTGGGGATTAAAGGGACATTTCATGGGGGGGGGGGAAATAATTTTTATTTGGGTATAGTGCCCTCATTTTTCCTCTCCCCCCTCCATAACTACATTCTTGCCTTGTACTCTTATCCTCAGTTTGATGCATTAGAATTATTTTATGGTGTTCTCTTAACATGCATAATGTGCTGAAATCATGCATGAAAGACCAAGGCTTGGGGAGCCAAAGACAACCCTGATAATGAGTCCCTGATTGATGTATGATACGTGTAAATACATTTATATTTAGAGAAAGGGGGCATTTGTTACCACAAGTGTTTCACCTTCAACACAAATATGCAGTGCCCTTACATTTACTTGGGGATTATTGCAGCACTATGACTAATTACTTCCCAGCAACTATTGTCCTCAGGTTAGAGACAAGCCATTTCTGGCAATATGTGGAATGAGTTCATGTAAAAGCGGGGTGGGAAGAATTATCCTTTGCTGGTCATATTGCATTAATCTGGTGACTTATCTTGAACATACATAGCTGATCACAGAAGAGCATAAGGAATTTATTCCAGGTACACAGAAATGTTTATAATAAGAATAACAACAATAATAGCAACAATAATATAGCAGCAACCACATTTCAACTGGCATTTAAATCAAGGAAGTTTGCTTGGTTATATGTCAAATATGTGGCTGGCAATTAAAGAGACATATGTCTGAAAGTATTTCAAGAGGTACAAAGTATAGGTTGAGTCTCACTTATCTGCAATTCTGGGATCTGAAATACTGCAAAATCTGAAATTGTCCACAGTGGCGGCTGAGGTAGTGACACCTTTGCTTTCTAATGGTTCAGTGTATATCAACTTTGGTTCATGCATAAAATTATTAAACATATTATGTGTAAAATTACCTCCAGACTATTTTGTATGAGGTGTATATGTACTTGGGTCCCTTCTCCAAGATATCTCATTATATATATGCAAATATTCCAAAATCCCCCTCCCCCATAATCCAAAATCCCAAACACTTCTGACCCCAAGCATTTTGCATAAGAGAGAATCAACCTGCACAGGGTTGCCCAAATAGTATTACCATGTTTATACATGGGGTGGTTTCTGCACAGAAGAGTCATGATGACTGAAGTGGCTCAACTCTTGAACTTAGACCAGGGAGACCTGTATTCAGTTACTTCGCCATGAGGCTTATTGAATAACTAGGACCAGTCAGTGTCTCTGCGCAAAATGAATAGCAAGAAACAAAGAGCAGAAAGGAAAAAAATAATAAAAAAGAAAAAGGAAATGAAACAAAGAATCAATGACACTAATATTTACATGTACTTTTAGTTTTCGTAATGATGGTTATATTTCTTAATATCAAAGCCTCACTTCTCCAAATGCAATATATACAAAATTTTGTATATTTAAGTTTCTCTCACTTTAATTATCAAATCCCACACTTAACAAGTTACTTTAATTTTTCTGCATATGGTCAACCAGAGGCTCCCAGTCTTTTGAAAACATCACTAAAGATGTTTGCCTAATAAGAGAAGATAGGTTATTCATGTCTGCTAGATCAGACATGTTAACAGCCAATCTTCTTTTACTGGAATTTCAGTATTTTTCCATTTCTGCACATACAGCAACCTTGATGCTATAGTCATGTGTCACAATAGTCTTCCATATTTCTTCTCTATCTGGTCATCCATCAGTCCCAATAAGAACAATTCTGCTTTCAACTGAATATTGATCTTCAAAATCCTTTGTATTATGCCATATACAGTATGTAAATACCCTAAAGATACCACATTCCCATCTGATCTTGGAAGCTACGTAGAGTCAGCCCTGGTTAGTAGTTGGATGGGAGACTGCCAATGAATACTATATTTCAGAGGAAGGAATAGGAAAAAACCAGCTCTCAAAATTCCTTGCCTAAGAAAACCCTCTGAAATTCATGTGGTTGCCATACATTGACAGGTAGTTTGAAGGCACATACACACATGCATGCAAATCCAAAATAGTTTAGCTTTATCCACCACTTATGGCAAAGTGTCACAACATGTTGTTTGCACTTCCAGCATATACTAGATGTCCTCCTATACATTTTAGCCCATTTTTCTGGAGTCAAATATCAACAACACATCATTTTACATTAATTCTCCTTAAGATCACAATAGAATGTAAATTTCAAACTGTATGACCACATTTTCCCCACTGCTCTATCTGTATATTATATCCAAAGATTTGTGCCCAGTTTATCATGCAGTTTTTAATGTGTTCCATCTCCCATTTTAACAAAGCTTATACATTTTTTCCAAATGCTCATCACCTGTAAATACCTGAATGTCAAATTCAGATTTATTATATTCAAAGCCATGCTTTTTAAATTACTTTAAATATTTCAAAAATTTATTTGTAAGAGTACCATTGTAAACTATAGCCTTCTGATATGAACTCTTCATTACATTTAATTGTATATTGATCTTGGTCACATTTTAAAGGTCTTGATATGTTAACAATTTTCATTTGCTATTATTTATTTTCTTTTCTGTAAAATGGTTCTTGTATTGAAACTCACAAAGCCATTTTTGGGAACAAGGTCAATACAAATAACGTAGCTGTCCACCTCCTCCTGGTTCTCCATCACTATGGGAGAGATGGCCTGTGCAACCACCAATTTTCCACATCACCCCTTCCATAGCTACTTGGTGCTGAGGCCCCCTGAAGATAGGTATGCATGAAATAATCAGGTTGCAGCTAGCCAGTCTTCTCTTCCAGTTATTGTTAACGCTGCTATCTCACTTGAACAGAGATAGAGGTTGTCAGCCTGGTTGCAGAGAAGTCCTTTCTGTGCATCATTTGTCACAATATGCTCCTGATCCAAGGGTAAATTGCACCAAGATATGAGCTACAGGTGGATTAATTAAAGGAGACACTCAGGTTCTGGCCCTAAGAAACTACTATATATGTAGCATTTTCTGAATATTGCAGCCCTTTGGAAATATATGTCTTTTGTGATGGTGATCCTTTAGCAAAGGTTACGAAAGTGTATCATAGAAACATTTGCCACTCTCAGTGTATTTTTACTGCAAAAAGCACTTGTTTATACATAGTATCCCCCTACCAGCAACAGATGAAGACGTATAATGACATATTATTCATTACTTATGGGACACAAAGGTCATCTAATATAAACCCATATTGGAGGCATTGGCTTGAAACTTTTCATAAAAATGTGAACCATAGTATATATGGTCAATAAATGGAGAAAAGTTTATAGGCAATTTGTCTTTCTTTGAAAAAATCCATTTTGCATGGAGTGGTGTTTGCTGAAATTGAGTTCTTGTGAATGCATGCACAGTACATAGAATAATGGCCACATGTTGCTTATGTGGTCTGGCCACAAAGCACAACTGTCTTTCCAAGAAAAAGAAGAGAAAAGAAAAGAATCCCAAGATGACACCTCATTTCTTAACCTATCCTTTGGCTTCTGCTGTGGCTAAATGTTTTGCCTTCCATGCTGTAAGTAAAATAATACAATAGAAATGCTTACCTAGGACAATTCAACTTCTATCAGTGTGTCCTGGTTTTACACTGTTCTGTGCAATATACAGCTGATCCATAGGAGGCATACAGGAGTTCATTGGCAGATTAGTTTTGGGGGCTAAAACTCTTTCATTTCAAATCATTGATGAAGGAAATCTGTGCTGAGCTTTGCATAATCTTAAAAATGAATTCTGCTGTTGCTAAAATGGAAGTATGTTATTCTTTCAGTCTCACTATTTCTGAGAAACACTTCTGGCTTTTGTCGTGATATAAACTCCCAATTTTCTTTCCATTTTTTGAACAGGACACAATGGCTTAGCAATATACCATTTATTTTCCCCACTAATTGCAATGAAAATCTCACTCTGTGTCACCATTCTCAGTTGAATTAAAAAAATAATCCCTAGCAGCAGGGGCACACATTTAATATTGCACACCAGAACACTTCTAGTTCAATAGGTATGTAACATGTGTACATACATGTGCAAAAAGTGTAATATACACATCAATGTGGATAAATATGCAGGTATGCACACACACACACACACACACACACACAGGCTCAATTCTTGGATAATTTTTTTTTTGTGAAGTCGAAGGCTTCTGAAGATGCCAGCCACAGATGGAACAAACTCTTCTAGAACATGGCCACATAGCCCAAAAAACCACAAAAAAACTATACTTTTTTCCCCTTTGTATAGTAGGAGACATTTCCCATCCTCACTTCACTCCACCCCACAGGGAGGTAGCCAGGATTTTGGGAAGGGGGGGGGGTCCAGACTAAGTGCCACCATTATAATGGGGCTTGGGCGTGGTAGCGCCACAGCACGCACCATTCATTGTATTTAATGGAATGGGGGGGTCCAGACCCCATGGACACCCCCTTGGCTATGTCCCTGCACCCTATCCCTTAAAAGAGAAACACAACATGAAATCATTGGTTCTGACTGTTGTTTTGGGGTTGTAGATTTTGCTGGCCAATGGCTAGCTTCAGTCTCCACAGCAAAATTGAGAGTGATTATTCATCTTCAGCATCTGGGAGGATTGTTCTCCACACCACAGAATGTCTTGCAATTTTCCCAGAATGCTGCTTGCTTTAAAAACAAAACAAAACAAAACAAAACACCTTCCATACTGAAAATGCAAATTTTGGTGCACAAATAGAAACTCATAAAAATTCATGACATTTCTCATTCTGATCCAGTAATTGTTTGTTCCAATGCAGGGTTAAATTTATCTTCAATAAGAACCAAAAACCATAAGCCCCATTTTTAGTTTTTTATGGTATTTCATAGTTTTCTATGCCTTTAGTATTTTTAGTTGATGGCGTTTTAATGGAGACTGCATCTAATAATTTTTTTTAAGTATGTCTTAGCTTAACTTAGCTTGGTTTAGCTCTTCATTGTTGCCCTCTTAATTTAATTTGTGACACGAAGTCATGGTAAATACAAAATGCAATTGGTATGTTAAACAGAGGTATTGTAATGAGTCTCATGTACAAATTTGACTTGCTCTTGCTGCCATGGCACTGGTCTGTAACAGAATACACAATTGTGCTGCCTGTTTCAGTGGGATGTCCCCATGGCTCACAGAGAGTGCCTCGACCTCTCCTAGACTTATGATACATGCAGCCACATTTTAATGGCTGAAATGGCTCCGAGGCTTTCCCAGTAGAGCCAATTTTCACCCTCTGTGAATAGAAACTTCAGCCTCACAGCAAAGAGCTTAGTTTGGTGATGAGTTAACATGTGAGACCAGCATGAGAATAAATTTGTGACTCTTTGCCCCCAGTGGCAAGGTTTTTCACATTGTGATGAGTGGATACGTGATGTAGGCTTTCTTGGAAGAGACACAAGACACCAGGCTAATATAGGCTGATGGGATATTTTGTCAGGGAGAAAAAATGTTGCTACTCACAGCTTGTCAGCCTGCTGCCATCTTCTTAGGCATTCACCGAGAAAACTATTTAGGACAATCACAGCCATTATGATTTCAGGCCTCCACTGATAATGGTGCCTTGGTGAATTCTGAGGCACAGATAGATATAAATGTGGCCATTTCAGTCTCATGGAGCAGACCAAATCATGCTGTTGGCAATGGCAGGTAAGCTCCTCAAAACAACTAAAGAATTACAGTATCTTTCTTATGGAGCATCAGGAACAGCAAGCCTAAGATGAAGAAATATAGTACATTTTACCAGATCAATGATTCCTTCCACCAAGTAATTTATCCAACATAATCTGTGTTCATATGCTGGTAACCATATATAAATACTGGAAATGAACAGAATATCCTCTATGGCAGCCTTCCCTATACACCCCATTTGTGTTGTTCTATAATTCCCGCCACCCCAATCAGTATGACTAATTGTGAGTGATGGTAGAATTATAGTCCAAGACATTACACCAAGAAGGAGATTCCCTATAGCTTCTCATTGTGCAGTAGTTACAAAAAGCCATCCTAAGAAAGAAAGTGTAAATACCCCAAGGCACATTGTGCCATTTGATCCTGGAAGCTAATCAGGATCAGGCCTGGTTAGTTCTAGAATGGGAGGACTGCCAAGGAATGTCACGTGCTGTAGGCTCCATTTCAGAGGAAGAAAATGGCAAACCACCTGAGTATTCCTTGCTTTAAAAAGCATTATGAAATCAATAGGTCACCATAGTTCAATGAATGACTTGAAGGCATATACACATGTACAAGGGAAGAAAGATAATGGTTGGGTCAATACTGTGTTGATATGATAGTACATGTGTATGAATACTGTGGTGTCTACTCATGGCTTCATAGTTTTGTTTTGGAAGGAACCCAGAGTTTATATGATATCAAGTACTGCCATAATAAAACAAAAACATACCATAACATAATGGAAAGTGTGGATCCAGATTATAGTTCTTTCTTTCTTTCTTTTTGATAGAATGGGTTTTCTCAGGTTCACTGGAGGAGGTATATACAGTTATGAATGGGGTGTGAAGAAATGAGTGGGATAGGAAGTGCTATACATCAGCAAAATTGCCACATACAACATAATCCGGAAACTGGCCTGTCTGCCACCGTTCCAATAATGCCGTATAAATAATAAATAGCCACTGACAAGGTAACATATATAACACTAGTCAGTTCTTTACTTCTTGTTTTCTGCTGTGTGCCTTGATCTTTTCCTTTCCATTAGGAGTGGCAGAAAGAAAAATGGTAAGGGAGCGTGGGGACTTTTGCTACTTAGTAGTAAACCCCTTTATTTGGGAGATTATTCTTGAAAATTGGCTCTTGGCAGGCACTAAATATCCCTGTGATACAATGCAGAATATCAACAACCAAGTTACTTGGCTGTTACCAAGTAACTTACTTGGGCCAGTAAGTTAAGTAAGTTACTTGGGCCATGGCATATTGGACAGGCTCTGTTTAGGAGGGGTTAGGACTTCATGTCCTCCAGGACAACCATGGGTCTTTCCTCGTTGGTATCTGATCCAGCTCATTCTGGAGACTACCCTTTAGACCAGATTTTCTGTTCCCAAAGGTGGTAAAACTTTGTTGTTGTTCTGTTGTCATAGGACTTGTCTACCCTTTTTAAAAAAACCTTACTTATTTCAAATTGGCAGTGATCCAGACAGTCAACATTTTTGTCAATTGGGGGAAATAGTGGAAGGGAGGTTGGTGCCTGAGGGCTTACTTGGCTGATAGTGTTTTTTTTTGGGGGGGGGGGGACCACAGTCCCCCCCCCCCAGAAAAATCGAGATGTGCAATAAGTGGCTAGCAGATTGTCATTGGTGGTCAAGGAAGGACAGGAAGTGATGAGTCCCCAAGAATGGGAAGTTTGAGCAGTACAATCACCATTACAAAAGGCAGATTATTTATACACATATATGCACAACCGCATATATGAGTATCTTGTTCATTTTTGTCTGTGTCCCTCTGCATGTGCGCATCCTTGATGGACAGGTAAAAAAAGATTGGGTGTCATGTGGCCAGATGTAATTTGTGTACAGTTGCCATTTTACGCAGACATGACTTCTGAATGAAGGGAACTTTTGGCTGCTTAATCAAAACTGGCTGTGAATAACCTCCCAGCCACTTTTAATAGTGTTGTATAGAGAATTGCCAGGTTTGCTGTAAATTTGGAAAATCTGGGGCACCCTGGATTTTACTATACATATAGACAAACTCTTAGAGAGATCATAATATGGTCACATTTATATGTGCTGGTCTGTGGAACTCCATTGACCCAGATGGCTGATGGATCCAAATGGGCAGTTCTAGGGAATTTTCCTGTCACTTTAGCAATTTATTCTATCAGAGGTCTAGTTGACTTGTGCAATAGGGAAATGACCTGGATAGCTGGAACCACTTCTGAAAAACCCTCTCTTGCTTAGTAGGAAAAAATGAGATGCCTACTTTTCAAGAGATCTGTGGGTAATGAAACAAGTCATACTGAGGCTGGAGGAAGCATATTTTATGCTACTTCAGAGACTAGGACATGGAGCAATGGATTCCAGCTACATGAAAAGAGATTCTACCTAAACTTCTGGAAGAACTTCCTAATGGTAAGAGCTAATTTGGCAATGGAATATGTTGCTTTGAAGTGTGGTGGTGTCTCCTTCTTTCAAGGTTTTTAAACCGATGCTGGATGGCCATCTGTTAAGAGTGTTTACTTGTGTATTCCTGCATGGAAGGGGGTTGGACTGGGTGGCCCCTGTGATCTCTTCCATCTCTATGATTCTATGGGACAACACGAAGAGGAACACAGGAGGAAAACTCAGAGTAAATCTGAGTGAGGATAGACTAGAACCCATTTGTAGACCTATTTTGTGGTGGTTAATGTAGCATAGATATTGTGCACCACTACAACTACCACCCTCAAATCTGTACAAAATTGCCTAAAGTATCTGTTTCAGTGATCCAAGGCCCGCTATAGGGCTGTAAAAATTGAAAATGGACCATCACAACTGTAAATGTAGAAGCTAAAAATACACCTGCCAGGTCTATAATGAACTATAGCATCCAAGTTGGCCTCTTGGCAGATAAAACTATGTGATTCTGTCTGCAAAGTCCATATAGATTTGTTACAATGAATTATTGTGTGACCTACACTTTTGCTGCATGGACCAAAATGTAACAGACCTCTGATTACTTGAAAGAGGCACATTAGCACCTCTATGGAGATGCAGTGGTGACAGAAAAGAACAATTTCTGTGCTACAGAAGCTTAAAGGAGCAGTTGGAACCTGGATTACCTATTCACAGGCCAGGACAACCTTACATGGCATGAACAATAATTTTAGAACAGTTGTTCAGTCAAGTTGTTTATGCTCCATTTAAAAACCAAAGATGGTTGCTATGTGTTTCAGTAGGTTAACATGAATAACTGTTGAGTTTAAAGACCTCTGGTATTCAAAATATGGAATACCGTGTCTTAACAGTAAGTAGTGTTATACTACGATTTCTCATCAGATTATACATTAGTAAATAGTGATATTGTCCTCAAAGACAAGGTTTGATCAGTGGTTCCTTTCAAACCTGTGGAAATCCACTGAGTAAGGGTTTTATTTTACCCAGCCCATAGCTGGGAAATGAGAAGTCTAAATGATTTGGGCAAAGATGAAACTTTCCTGTTGTAGCATGAATTTCTAATCCATAGCTCTCTGCTCTTGACAAAGCTACTTAAAAGAAACAGGAGTAGTCCAGGCAGGGGTAAATTCCCTGGGAATGATTAGTATGGATTCTCTGAACTTTCTTTAGCAGGTTTACTCCCTGTATCCTCATCATCAAAAGCAAAGAAAAACCAAACACTCAAGGCATGCTGCGCTGAATACTCCTTCTGCAGTTTGAGTCACTGTGCCCCTGGTAATGGCCTGCCAGCCAAACTGCTATCATGTGTGCCTGTGAATGTGTGTGCGTGCATGTCTTTCTTTTTGAAAGATGACAGTTCCCAAGTGAAAGGACACTTCAGCTCTAATAAAAACTTTCTTTCTATTGTCTGAGTTTTGTTTGTTTTCTGGCAACCCCCTCATTGCCTCTGTTTTGTGTGTATGCGTATATTTCCCACTTCTGTGCACAGAGGCCAACTGGAGTCTTTGGAGGCTTCTTCGTAGTATTGCCTGAAGCAAATACCACAGCTCAATAGCAATTTAATATTGTAATCAGGGAGCAAACTGTGCAGTTTTGGCACATGGTGATAATTATTAACTAGCTCTATTAGTGTTCAGATTCTAGTAACTAATATTTACAAAAGGTTCCCTGCATTGGGGAGACCTTTCCTAGACACCAGCGTTTGACATATTCCTGAGCGATTGTCAGTGGACCTTTGAGCCACTGCTCAGACTCCCTGTTTAAAGATGAAACATCAATACTGCAAAATCACACTTCAAAAGGCCTATTTCATGAATAATAAATTCTCAAGATGTAAAACTATACCAAGCGTCAGAACATTTTGTGAATTTATGAGCAACATACCTGTGGAAAGAAATGGTATTAGGAAGATCAGATTTACAAATACGTATATACAAATACACACACAGCCAGTCAGGGATGTCATTTAAACACTAATCTTATATTTGCACATTTTCTGCATGCTTTCCAAACAGCATGTAATTTTGATCTCTTAATTTCATAGCTCAAAGATCACATGCAAGTAGAGGCAATGTGACCAAATATATCACTCTCCTACTGAAGTATTTTTTTAAAAAGGGGTATACTTGGTGAATCAGGAACTGTCACTATAAGATTTTCTTTATTTCCCTCCAAACTCCAAGTCTTTGTGAAAGACATTAATATCTCAGCCAGGCTATCCCAAAACTAGTCAGAGCTCACTGACAGAATGGTCTAAAGAAACCAACACAAGACACAGTGGAACTTTTTCTAAAAATTCTAGAAGTTCCCATGTATCAATTTGCCTCTCATTCATAACCAATCAAGGGAACTTTAGCAAGCTGGGTTGGGGTTTCTCTCTTTCATGCAATCCATATTCTACAAATGACTTTGATAACTTTTGTTGTTGCTGTTCTTATGTGTCTTCAAGTCATTTCTAACTTATGATAACTCTATCACAGCGTTTTCTTGGCACGATTTGTCCAGAGGAGGTTGCCATTACCTTCCTCTAAGGCTGAAAGTGCATGACTTGTTCAAGGCCATGCAGTGGGTTTCCATGGCTGAATGAGATTCAAACTCTGGTTTTCTGGAATCCTAATCCAAAATCAAATCACTATACCACACTGACTCACAATGATTTATATAACTTAAAAGTAGAGAACAATGACATTGAAACAGATAAAGATCCTCTATACCTTGGCTTAATCATATTAATGCATTGATTACATGTGTTAATCAAAATGGAGACTGTAGTCAAGAAATCAGAAGTCCAAGACTTGGAAAGGCAGCTATGAAGGAACTAGATAAAATCCTGAAGCATAAAGATTTATCATTGAATACCAAAATCAGAATCACCTATCCCATAGCATTTCCAATTTCTATTTATGGGTGTGAAAGCTGGACAATGGAAAAAGCTGACATGAAGTGAATAATTCCATTTGAAATGTGGTGCTTGACAAGAGTTCTTCTGATACCATGGACTTCCAAAAACACAAATACAGGTAAATGAGTCTGAAAGCAAATTAAGCCTGAACTCTCACTAGAAGCCAAAATAACTAAACTGTGGTTATGATCCTTTGGACATATCATGAGTCACGAGCCTACTTTTCCATTGGGGAAAAGTGGAAGGCAATAAGAAAAGAGGAAGACTGCATTATAAGAGGACTGATGCTATCAAAGAAACCAGAGCCATAGGTTTGCAAAACCTGAGCAGGACTGCAGAAGGTTCTTGGGTCACCTAAGATCATGATGAGTCAAAGTCAAGTTGATGGCAAACAACAACACAAACCCACATGGCTTTGAATCACTTCCAGATTTATTTCAGAGCCCTTGCACCATGTAACGTTCAGTAGCAGCTGAAGTGGGCTGAAGAATGCAGTGTGGATTTTAGTCTAAACTTTTCAGGTGCTGTCGAGGGTGCTAAATGTATGTTTGAGATGGGGTATTTCTAAGATAGGGCCAAAAGGGGCAGTGATCCACCACAGTAGCCTAGGCACGTTACAGACCACCTGAAAGTGGCAGTCTGCCTGCGCCATCATTTGCGGCACTGAGGAGCCTCAGTGGCCAAACTGCAAGGCTCCCCAGTGCCACAAAAAAGAAGCGCCAAAATGGCTCTTCTTTTGCGTCGCCGAAATGATGCGGCAAGGTGCCAATGGTGCTCATCGCGTCATTTTCCCAGTGCGATGTGCGGATGCTAAGCGTCCACGACATCAAAATGGCGGCACCCATCTGTATAGGGCATCGCCATTTTGTATGCACTCCGCGCATACTAGGATTAGGGGCGTCCGGAAGGGACGCCCCTTTCTAACCCTAGTACGCGTGGAGCACGTACTTTATGCGTGTCTGGAACGGGCCATAATCTTACATTTTTCCAGCTCAAAAAGAAGCAGCAGAATGCCATTCCTTTTTGGGGTGGAAAAAGAGTGCCCTTGCCACTGTTGCAGTGACTTTTCAGCATTTCAGTGCATGTAAACACCACATCACCAAAACATTGTAAAGACGCTCAACGTGTGGCCAGCCATGCTGCTTCCTGGCAGTGTAAGGGTGGCATCAGAGCATGAGGTGTCTAAACGCTGAGCTCAGATGCTGCCCCCAACCCGGGGCTTACTGTTGGTCTGTTTTGCCCCATAGTTCCTTTATACTTGAGAATGAAACCAATAGTGGATTCACCACTTCAATGACATGGAAGGTTTCAGCTACTATTTGTAGCCTGAAACTAGCATTAACACAGTTTTTCTCATCTTCGGTGTTGGGACGGGCAAAGTGTGGCCTTACAGATAATATTCAACTACAGACCCCAGCATTTTTTATCCATCTATATGGTGGCCAGGTGCTGTTGGAAGATATAGTTCAGCAATGCCTAGATGGCTACACAGTTCCCACCCATGCCCTAAGTGTTTAATCAAAAGGGTTGAAGCAAGCTACTTCTTCTTCCCAGTGGCTTGCTTGTGCAGTATCTGGATCCAGCATTTCTAGCAAAGCAATATACATCCTCAGAAAGTAAGAGACAGGCCAGGTTGTGTCTGATGCACTATATGGAGGAGCCAAGTTTACCAGTTTAACTAATTGTATAATTAGAAGCAACAGCAAATCAGGGGTTGAGTGGTAGTGAGCTATCATGTTTCTACAGCTTCTTCAGATGTTTTGCACACCAGAGCAAGAGCTAGAACAGAGATTGGCATTAGGTCATTTCATTCTGCAGTTAATCTTCTCCACTGGGTCCTTGCTCTGTGTATATGCACTGCTGATGTAGACAATGGAGTTGCTGGAGAACTCCTTGCCAGAAAAAGAAGGAAAAAGAAGTACTGGGCAAAACATGGTATGTTGATTAGACTAGGACTGGTAGAATTCAAGGACAAAACTGTGTTAATCTGGAAAATCAGTATGCTAAGGGGTCTTGCAGCACCTTTGAGACTAACTGAAAGCTAGAAGTTGGTGGCATGAGCTTTTCTGGACTTGAGTTTACTTCCTCAGATGTATTTGGTGGAGTGGAAAGCTCAGGGACAGACCTATATAGCTGTGTGAGAATGTCCATAAGAATGCAAAACGGTGTGGAGTTCTGGTGTGGAAATGAGGTGATAAGTTCATTTTTAACAATGGTGATGGTCATCGGGGCACAAGGCAAGGATGTTGCCTAAAGTCAAGTTTTGTAAATAATCATATGAATGAGTATTGGGATGTAGCGTGGGAGCCAAAAAGAAGATATGATGAACCATCAAGAAAGTCCCCATGAGGCTGTGGGGTTAGCTAGTGTTATAATGTGTGTAGTCTGTCAGGAAACTATTATCTCTGTTCAACCCACTGCTGATGGATTGCAATTAGTTGATACACTCCAGTTCTGACGTTTTTCTTTCCAATCTTCCTTTGTAGTCTTTTTGTTCAAGAGAGACTGCTTATGAAGACTGAAGAGTTCAGCAACTGGCTTTTGTATATTCCCATTCCTAATGTCTGATTTATGTCCATTTATATCCTCGGGAGCAGAGACCAACCTGTTTGCCCATTGTAGAGTGATGAAGGGCATTATTGCTGACATAACATAAACCAGACATTCTTGTTAATACCACAAGCAGCCATATCTGGGTGTAAAGCTTTGGCCCTGCAGTTTCAGGGCCTAAGGTGCTCTTGTCCTGTCAACTATAGTGAGAAGATATACAGGTTGTAGGAATAATTCAGTATTGGACAGCTCATAGGATGAGGTCAAACAAATAAACAGAATTTGTTGGCTATAAACTATTATTTCAGCCATTGATCAAATGATAAAAGTAAAAGTAAAAATAATTTATATCAATTTTAGTAAATTAGATTTGAGTCACACTTAAAGTTAATTATGTTTAATCTCTTGAACTGTAGCCTTATACACTATTTTTTCCACCCAGTGTCATATGCAGGCCTCAAATAGAGAATTAGCTATAATGAGTAATTAATTTTAATTATTGCTTACAAAATCGAATACTTTGCACATTCCCTTTTCCATGAGGTGCTCCTACCATGCATGCACAAAGTAAAATGTGTGCTTTGGTGCTTTTCATGGGCTGCTGTGAATAAGGCCCATGTCATTTTCGGGATAGTGAGGCATACCATTAACCCCCCCTCCCCCCAAGAAAAAAGATGTATTCTATGTTGTATGAATGTGATTTGTTTTTATTTGAAACAAAAAATATTTTTTAAAAAAATAATAGTTTATTTCAAGAGTTATGACTTGACTTGAAAGTATCTTGCAAGCACCTGAGACTCAGCTTTAGACTTGAAGGTAGAGACTTAGGACTTGGAGTAAAAGACTTCATTGTACATCACTATTTTGTATGTAGACTATTACCCAGCCAGATGCATGCAAGATGATGTACTGCACAGGGGACATATAGTTAATAGGACCCCAACAAGAGGAAGCCAGGCTGAAAAGCTTTTGTAGATTTCAAAATACCTCCTTCTGTATCAACGATTTGGTTCACAGAGGCTTCTGTTTGCATCATCCATACAAATTTGAGCACAGGCACAGTAGCCCTAATTTCTTTTGGAATTGCCAACAAAGAAAGGTCCAGTGTGTTAACAGTAGGGACCAGCACTTAAGATGCAAGAGGCAAAGAGCTTGACAGCCACTTTTTAAAGGTGCCAGGTCTAGTTTGGTTAGACATACTGGTTCCATGGTGCATGCCTCCCAGGATGTTTCAGATTCCCATAATATATGTGATGCCTTTAAATCCAACTTCAGTATTCCTTTTTGGATTTTCCACATCATCCTTTTATGTTTATGGTAATTTGAAATTAGTTAAGCATCTGGAACTCATAGTTAGATAGCAGATTGACAAGGAGTTTCATGAGGGAAAAGTGGTAGGTCACTTTCTTATGCTCCTGGTTCCCAGTTTGAGAGTTTCTCCATTAGATATTGGCCCATGAAGACTCCTGGCGAATATAGACCTGCTCAGACCTCTGGAAATTTAGATGTGTGTGGTAGTAAGGACCATTAATATTTCACTTACTCCAGGCAAGTGAAGGAATAGGGCAGGGTGGGAATTTACCCAGTTCAGGCAGCAGCAGGGTCTTTAGGTTGGCTGGCCTTTACTGGTGGCACACATTTTAGAGTTCTGTGTTCACTCCAATGAAAGATGGGGGGGAGGGATAGGGGTTGTAGAATTTTAACTGTATCCTCTTTTATTGTTGTAATCTGCTTGGATTCCAAGTGATTAAGCAGAATTATTATTATTATTATTATTATTATTATTATTATTATTATTATTATTATTACCACAGTCCATTAGAGCAAGATTGTTAGACCTGACCTTTTATGCTCAGGCTCTGGGATTTTCAGATAGCACATGAGGGGCTTGGGAGGTCCATGCATGGATGGGTGTTGGTTGGGCCAATATTTTTTCCTCACATTATGAAGTTTTACTCTTTCATGTTGCTTCCCTTAGAGTTTTATTTAGAGGTTTGCATGTTAGTAAGTTAATGGTAGCATCTAGGTTGGGACATCTCTGGTAAGTTGCTTGAGTTAAGGGATATTGAGCTACTTAAACAGCAGGCATTCCTTACTATTTGTTCCTCTCAGACAGACCAGAGGATAACCAATTCAGCTCTTTGAAGGGGCTCCTGCAGTGATAGCACAGTATGCCCTATATTGACATTGCACAGATTTTTGCAGGTTAGGGGCAGATAATGCAGATAGCTTGATTCAGCAGATACCAGTTTTGGGTGGTTACTGCTAACTTAGGCACTGTCAGGTTGGGGCCTGAGTGGGGTTTGATTTGGGACTCATTATTTTAGAATTAGAGCTGCCTCAGGAACATCTGCAATGGTCATGGATATGGGTGCCATTCAGAAGTTGAGTCAATGGAGGTGTTTGACCTATGGGAAGTATATTCATACTCTCAGGTGATAAAGTTTTTTGTTCACTAACATTGTTGTGTTTCAGATTCTGAGTTCCACTTGGAGAGGTTCCAAGTTTTGATCTGCAGACATACCATTGTCTATTGGGCAGTGCAACTGGCATGGATATGCTATTTTGGGTCACTGTTAGGTCTGACTGACCATGCAACAAGCAAGTAGCTGGGGAAAAGAGACCTGTGATGACATGGTTTGCTTTCTTTGTTATTTGAGGAGTGCAAGTGGCTTCCACTTTATGTTCTAGTAATTCACTTTGGGGCACTGAAGCAGCTCCAGTTCTAAAATGCTAATGAGGCAGTTCCAGTTCTAAAATAATGAGGCCCAAATTGAATGCCACTCAGGCTCAAACCAGACAGTGCCTTACTAGTAACCACCCCAAACTGGTATATGCTGAATGAAGTTATCTGCATTATCTGCTTCTAGCCTGCAAAAATTCATGCAATACCAATATACTGTCCTATCATTGCAGGAGCCCCTTCAAAGAGTTGAACTGGTTATATTCTGGTCTGTCTGAGAGGAACAGACTGTAAGGAATGAGTTGGGGGTTGGTTTTCTGAAGGAGAAAGCTCTGATCATCCAAGCTTGATAGCCTGGGGTATATGTACTGTAAATGTGGTCAGCTGTTCTTCTCTGCCAGGTTTGGCTGGGTGAGGGTGATCCGTGCTGAATAAGAACTGAAGATGAGTCAATAGGGAAGTCAAGAATGTATTGATGAAAGTGTTGGGCCATTTGTTTACTACATCCCCAAATAATAGTTCAGAGGCCTGATCTTTACAGGGCTGATGGTGTTCACCTCTTGCAGCAGTGGGGGGGAGAGCCTTGTTGGCTGGTCTGGTGGGGGAAAGGGGCTAACTAAATGCTTATTATTATTATTATTATTATTATTATTATTATTATTAAGCTTTATTTATATAGCGCTGTAAATTTACACAGCACTGTACATAAAATCATTTAATTAGACAGTTCCCTGCCTTCATGTTTACAATCTAAGAAGACAGGACACAGAAGGAGAAGGGAATGGTTGAGGGGAAGAGGATTAGGTCCAGCATTCTTCTCTCCCTCTGAGTCCTGGACCAAGGCAGATGGACAGATGGAGGGATCTGTATCTTAAGGATATGCCTGATGGCATTGACCTACCCTCTCTCCCCCTCTGAGGCCAAGATGGAATTGGATGCCTTCGGGGAGGGCACAGTTCCTTTCTCTCCCCCTCAGAGGCCAAGATGGAGTTGGATGCCTTCAGGGAGGGCACAGTTCCTTTCTTTCCCCCTCAGAGGCCAAGATGGAGTTGGATGCCTTCAGGGAGGGCATCTCTTCTTCATGGCAGGTACTGGGGGAAGAAAAGTAAGATTATGGTGAAAACCTATGCACCTATTTCGGTGAAGAGATGGCCTCTGGAATTGGCCCTTTAAGACATGGAACCAAAGGGGTGGGGGAGGAGATGGTCCTTAAGGCTGGCCTGGGGACTGTCCTCTCACATGACTTGCAGGAGGGATTCCCTGGGTTTGCCTTCCATTTGGGCAAGCTGGGGAACAACCCACGTATTTGGGTTCTCCTTGAGGCTCTGGTGTTTGCCTGCAGGAAGCTTAGGAGGGGGACTGGTGGAGACCTATTACCTTAGTTGCTCCCTTACCAGGTTACTCCTCCCTATTGCTTATCAGTGAGTTAAAATTAGTTATATAGTATAATATGTCTGTAAAGTGACCCCAATTCAACCCAAGTTCTTGTATCTAGTCTCTTTATTCCCATTGTGAAGCAGTAGATATATCATACTGATAGAAAGCTGACAGTATGCTTAATAATATCTTAAACAATAAAAAAGTTATTGATACTGTAAAGCATTTACTTCATTCCTAACAACCTAAGCATATAAAGATAACATTTTCTTGCTGGGAGAAAGCAATGGGGGCAGCTTCTCTGATTAAATATAACTCAAAGTCAATCTCACCCACTTGCTTTGCTTTTGCCTCAGGCACTGGTGTGTGTGTGTGTGTGTGCGTTTCCCTCACTGCCAAGACCAGCTGCTTCCTAGCTGGCTAGGTTGTTCCTCCAGTGCCATAGGGCTGCTTCTGAGATGACAGGGGAGTCAATCCCTCCAGGGCTTGTAGGGGGCAGCTGGGTCTCTCCTGGCTGGGTTAGTGTACTTTATCTGCCCATCAGGCCTGGCCACTAAGGCAGAACATCCCCCCCCCCCACTATCTTTCTCTTTTTCCTTCATTTCCCTGCTAATCATGACCTACATCACCTTGCCTGAATGTATTTTGGTTTCTACTGGGATGCTATTGAAGTAGGTTGTAATCTGATGTTTTGCCTGACATACATATATAGTTCTGCTTACAATCTGTTCTTTTTGTGCAGAGCTGCAAGCTCTTGTGATTGTGTTGAAGGTTGGAGACAGGAGTTGATGTAGAAGAGAAAGAGGTCCTCTGTCTGGTTGACCCCATGCTCTCATGAATAGGAATTATCTTTAGGTTCTAGGGGAAGACAAAAGCAAGGACAATTTACATAAATCAATATTTGTGCTAATATACAGCTATTGTGAAACAAACTAATTTGTGAGAGAAAATAGACTCAAATGATGGTCTATGGTATACAGGTATTCATGCATCCACGGCTTGAAAATATTCAAAAAATGTATAAATTTCAAATACAAACTTTGGCCCATTACAGACGGGCTCTTGAGGCGCCCCCATCACGTGCTAGGGGTTGGCCGGGGACCTAGCGTCCACACCGGCCTCACCCCTACCTAGCACATGACTGGGGCATAATAATGGTGGTGCCCTATACACACAGGCGCCGCCATTATTACGTGCCGGACGCATAGCATCCGCACGTCGCGCGGTGCTTATGATGTCGGGAGTGCACCATTGGCGCCTCGCGGCATCATAACCGTGCCGCGGGAAGAAGCGCCATTTTGGGGCTTCTTTTTTGCTCCATGCGGGAGCCGCACGGTTTGGCTGCTGTGGCTCCCTCACAGAGCAACCAGCAGCGCTGGCAGGCCGCCACTTTTAGGCGGTCTGTAACGCGCCTTTGATTTTCCATTTTATATAAGAGGCTCTATTTTGCTACGCCATTGTATTTAATGGGACTTGAAAATGGATTTAGTTACTCATGGTGAAGGTGACGGGTCCGGGAATCACACCCCAGCAGATACCAAGGGCCCACTGTATGCTTTTTAAAGAGGCACAGGTATTATGCACAGAAAAGGGGGGGGGGAGGTTACAGGAATGATTTTGAACTTTGAGTGATAACTGCCTCATCCCACCTATCAGTTTAAGACCAAAATTAAGGCTGGCTAAGTGGTGGCTCAAGCTCCACAAGGTCTGGAAACTGGAAGCCAAGTCTGATATCTTACGATGTTGTGCAGTATCACAAATTGTGCTTCCTTAGAATTTGCTGTTCATGAACCCTCAAAGCAGATATGTGTGTAGGATAAAGTGAGTCCCACTCTCAATTTGAAGACTCACGTTCCACAGAATCATGGCATTTCCCTTTCTGGAATTTTATTGATGTCTTAACTTTGGCCACCTCTGTGGTGTATGCTATTTTCATAAATATATTCAGAAAGAAACACGGTCGATAAGAGCAAGACCCCCCCTTCTGCAAACTGAAGGCTGCTTATCCCCCTTGAAAGGGGCTACTATCCCTGTACATAGCACATAATTCTGCAAATAAAGCAAATTTCCCTTTTAAAAAATTCAAAATATAAAAAGGTACAGCAATAAACAAACAAACAAAGTAAGCTTCACCTATTTGTCTGCAGTTTGTTAGGTATACATCCTCATTTTGGGCTACTATGCCTGAAAATGCCATCTACTTCTAACAACAGAGGAAAAAAACTTATAGCCTCTTCTTGATTTCCAAGGAAACTCAATGGGAGGCATAAATCCTTCTGAAAACAGAACTGACAGCTCTCTAGCTTTACAATGAAAGAGTGTGCCCAACATGATTTTGCTAGGAGTTGCTGGTATCAGGTTTAATGGGGCATGAATGCCTTAATGGCTTTTGAACCGTTGCTCAGAACCTCATGAAACCATTGAAGGATATCCTTGCTCAAACAAGTCTGAATAAAGTATATAAATAGTTTCCACCAAAATTTGACAGAAATGTATGACATGACTTTTTGAAAACTAAGAGAAGGGAGTACTGTGTCAGTTTCTGGCACTTTTAAATTTGCTGTACTTCTGGCAGTGTTTACCAAATCAATTTGGAAGTTGGCAAATTTGTAGACCTTATGAGAATGATCATGGATGCCAAGTTTCAGGTTATTTGCTTAACAGGTGTGATTTACAATGAAAATAGAATGTTGAGGCTCATAATAGTAGAAGACTGATTGATTGATTGACTGATTTATTACAACTCATCATTGTGATATGGACTATACTGTGTCCCTTTAATTACTATTTTCTGAATCAGGAACTAGTTTGAGTCTGATTTTTAAATATCCTGTAACATAAAGTTGACAGAGGAGCATGAAAAAGTGATCGGTTTCCAGTTACAAAATATTCAGAAGAAAATGCATTGTATATAATAATGTATGCATTTTTTTAATTGTGAAGAAAGTACAATTGTTTCTCCATATCCACAGATTCTTTACCCATGGAGTCAAGCATCCATAGCTTGAAAACATTTTTTTAAAAAGTATAAATTTCAAAAAGCAAACCTTGATTTTGCCATTTTGTTTTTATTCTGCCATTGTGTTTAATGGGACTTCAGCATCCACGGATTGTGTTATCCATGCGGGTGTTGGTCCTGTGACAAAACCTCAGCAGATAACAAGGATCCACTGTAATAAAGGCAATTTCCCCATATTTTCTGTTTTTGTTATTTGGACGGAATGCCTTTAAAAATGGCACATTGAATTCTCATGAAATCAGTGGGCTCAAGGAGAGCTAACTCTTTCAGATCAAATAAGTGCCAACATGAGCGATGGGAGCTAGCCAATCCAAGATAATCTTCTTGCCTGACACTTTGCTGTTGGCTAATTGGCTACGATGATCAATGATGACTAACGGCTGTAATTTCACATGATAATGTAATTAAATTTAGAATGGCATTTATCTGTGAATAATATGCTTACTTCCAAATGAATGTTTAAAGATTGGGTTTAGTTTCTAATTGTATCCCCTTCAAAACAGGAACGTGGAGTAATAAAGAAAATTATCAGATCCAGACACTGAACTGTTCTGTTCATGGAACTGATTGTTCTCTTTTATGTCATTGTATAAATAGTGGGCCTGACCTTCTGTTTATGCATAATTATGATATTATAAGAGATTTATATCAGGATCTGAATTTGAATGTTGTAACTGACCATAATCCAAAAATAAACAGAATTTAACTTTGCAAAAACCATGAGTTCAAATAGTTGAGCTGCTGAAAACTTTTTCAATCATGTCAATATAATATAATATAATATAATATAATATAAAATACAAGATCCAACTCTGGATAAATACAGTACTTCCACAGGGTCTCTCTTTGTACTTTCTAGTTGGTTGTTGTGGATATTTCTTCATGGAAATATATCCATTGCTTGTCCATAACATAGGAAACAGTCAGTCAATTTTGGGTGGACTTGAAGAGAAGGTAGGAGTAAGCCACTACTTGGCTATTCTTTGCAGCCGTGATTAAAAGAGACACAGGTAGTCAGTCAGGTGACATGGCTGATGTGTATACACTGGGCATCACACTGCTCTCTAAGAGTAGTTGCTATGGTAACAGAGGCAGGGATGGAGCAGCAGTGAAGGAGAGCTACCCTGGAAGTGGAGGGTATTGATTAAATGTACTATCTTTCCCTCCCTCTTTCAAAGTGTTGGGGCTGAAAGGGGAAGGCCAACCCATAGCAAGCAGTGTATAGTGGGGCTGGGAGCTATTGTCTAATCCTGACAGAGCTCTTCATTCTCCCTGGAAGTCCATAGTCCCTTGTTTCCCCAATTTGTTTACTTTGCTTGCTGTTGCTCTGCTCCATGCATTGTTAATGAATGTGACATTGTTTGGTACCACAGCATCATGGGTTGGAGTACTTTGCCAGTATTCAAAATTCAAGCAGAATTAATTTACTTCTATGCTGTTTGTCTCCAGTGTTATCACTTGGTGAGTGGATAGATGCAGTGCCCTGCTCACCTGTTCTCCAGGAAAGATAATAGAGGAGGCTACTTTTCCAGATTATCCACAATGACTTTCATTTTCTGTGGTCTGTTCAGTTTGAACCACAGGGATTCGTTGGCTCGCTGGTTGGTATGAACAGTGCTTTTTGAGGAATAGTTACTGTAATATTCATTATTCCGAGCCTGACCTCAGATGAGGATGCTGTGACCTTCCTATAATAATGGATACCCATCACTCCCAAGCCTTATGACCTTTCCTTTTTCTTTTTGGTTCTCTTGCCTTCCTCCCATGCAAAAGAGGGAAAAAAGGCAGCACAATACAATGCAGCCCTCTGCCAGCAGATTTGTTTCAAAAGGAACTCATGCATCTTGCATCTTGAAGATGCATTATTAATGCCTGGACAAATCACATCAGGTGGAACTCAGCAAGTCCCTGGCACTGAAAAAAGGAACAAAGGCTGGTTCGACAAGAGAGTGAAGGATGAGACAAATTATAACAGCTGGATGTTCCTTGTAAGTAAGATGGCATAAAAACAGGAATGCTCAAATTGTTTGCACATAATGTAACATGTGTATGTGTGTGTGCTAGTTACTCATTGCACTATTAATGAAATAATTTAATTGTAGGCTGTTAATAAACATCTATCGCCAGGCCTCTCTTCAGATTATAGGACAAAACTGGGCTGGCTTGCTGGTATCCAAATTGCTTCCAAAATGAGCTACAGAGTATTAGTTAGCAATTGGGCAGGGCTGCAGTGATTGGAGTCACCAGCAGAGAACCCTTGGCTATTATTGTTGCTATAGAATCACATTTTATAGCAAACTGCATAGGTGGAAGGTGTAACATGGAGCTAGGCCCAAGAGTTTTGTGTTTCCTTAAATATTAGCACACACACTTGTCCCTCCACATTCGCTGGGGTTAGGGGCACAGGAGCCCTGTGAATAGGGGAAAAACGCAAGTAACAAAAATGCTATATTTTTACCTGAGAGAACACCTCTCTAGGAATCTCTAGGTCCGTCAGTCCAACTATGTGGTCAACATCTGCCAGACGTTGACCATAGAATGATCCTGGAGGAGCTACAAATGCCTAGTGGGCTGTTCTCTCTAGGAATTAGGTCAGATATAATTGGAAAAGGCTGTGTAAAGGTTAGTTAGCACAACTCTGCACTCATAGGATGCACAAGATTTATGTTTATTACTTTTTGTTGTTTGTTATTGTGTGTGTTCAAGTCATTCCCAATTTGTTACTTGAAGAGCAGGAAAAGACATTAGTTTAGTAAAATTAAATGAATTTCAAGACTAACAACATGGAACCAACTGCTATAAACCTGGGTGGATTAGGTTGAAGGTTATATATTTTATTGAATTGAATTTAATCATTTTAATTGTTTATAATTTGTAGTGAATTGTTACAAACTTAATTATTGCTGAATTACTGAAAGACAGAATTAGAAAAAAAAACAATAAAATTGTATAACATCCTGTACATAACCTTTCCTTCAGAAAATTGGTGGACACAGACTCAATATTTCTGCAGACTGTTACAATATACTATGTGCTTATTTCTTTGCTGAAGAA
>NW_024802940.1:1555962-1616062 GCF_019175285.1 Sceloporus undulatus | reverse complement strand
AAATATTACAAAAATATATAATGATTAAAACTAGAAAAATGCAAACCATGGCTCAAATCCTCCATGGGGAGACATCATAAATGTCTGCTCACACAGAACGCTGTTCCATTACTCCTTTTCCCCTCTTTCAACATTCTCCTGTTTCTTGTGGGGCATATATCTATGAATGGATGTATCCCCCCATCATTGCAAAGGAAATATTTCCTCTTCTTCTTTGTGCAATGATCCTACCCCTTTGAATCCTACCTGTTGCCTGTGTGCCCCCCCCCCCCCATGGCTATTTAGTTGCCTGTGTGGAGAGCAAAGACTACTTGAGAAGCATCAGACTAAGTGCCTATAGCAAAACATACAATGACAGATGTATCTTCCAGGGCCTTTTAGGGTCCCCCAAAGATCATGGAAAGTGATGTTATCATTGTGTGTTGAGAAAGACAAACATAGCACTGCCCCTATTCTCCACTGGCCACTAAATAGCCATGTTGGAGGGGGTACAGGCCACAAAGTTTGCAATGACAATAAAGAAAGAAAGAAAGAAAGAAAGACATAGGCTGACATGACTAATAGGATGGCAGCCCACAATTTAAAAATGCACAAATAAAAGAAAAATGCAGTAGCCCTTCTACAGCAAAGGAAGTCAGTTTGCTAGAGGAGTGCCTGAACGAAAAGGTCTTTACCTTCCACAGTGACTGCCTTTATTCCCACAATACAATACAGTTCTTATTATTGTTTTGTGTATCAAAATCACCCCACATTTCAAATACATGTTCCAGAACTTGTGAAGCCACCATCTTGGCATATATTGCAATATATACAAAAGAACACTGAAAAATAGTAAATCATAACAAATCACAGTGTTTTTGTTATGTAACCATGGTGTGTTGACGTTATATAACATAACTTTACAGTTAATACCATGGTTGCTTCAAGATATGAATATTACACAAGAAAAATACATTCTGAAGGAAGAGTATAGTCACTTCTCTATAATTTTATTCTCATCAATATGTATCTTATGATCTGAGCAGTCAATAGTATCTTGAGCCCAGTGTCTTCTGTCTTTGTAAGGTAGGTTAGGGTAAGTGAGAGTGGTCTGGGTCAAGTCACACAATGCATTTCAGGGCTCAGTGAGCATCTGAATTTGGATATCTTAAGTCATGGCCTGACACTACAACCACCAGACCACACTGAATGTTATGCCATAAGCATCTTGTGAGAAGTACCAGTGAGTTCCAGGAACGAGGCCAAATGTTCCAGCCTCTATGCAAAAGAATAAACACACACACGCACGTGGCATTAGAAACACAAATACTCAAAAACAGGGAAAGAACATTTCAGTTTTCCAGGATCCATGGTCTCTGACTCAAGATGGCTATCCTTGAACAAAAAAACTTCAAAGACAGATTTCAAGGGGAAGCAGTTGAACATGAATTCATCAAAGGCTCAGCTCTGTCTCCTGTGGCCTCAATAGTGACAAAGGCCTTTTCTTTTTCTCACCACATGTATCAGTTTATCTCTACAGGAATATCTGTATTACTACACTTTTGTTTCTCACCTACACTTAGGCAAATTTATCCACCTGTATTTTTGCATTTCTATTCTCCCTAGTTCTTCTGAATTCACACACACACCCAACACTACAATTCATATAGAGATTAAACCCTATCACTACAGCTTGGATTAGAAATATATTTTTCATCAACATACATTTGTTAATATGCTTATTTCTTCTATGATTTCTTTCCATATCTTGATGACTGTTAAATGACCACAGGATCATTGCTATACTCATACCATTTGTAACCCTGTTCCTACACATGCACTCACTGATATGTGTCAATTAAAAATATAGTGTATAAGCCAAACCAGCTGAGGCTACACTGCATGCATCGCATAAAGTGAGCAATGGTCCACAAAAGTTCATGAAAAATTAAATCTAATATTTAGTCCTACATTCTAACACTTATATAAGTTCCACTGATTCAAAGGTTCTTCTTTAGTTGGAACCTAGAAGTGAATTTTGGTATTAGTCTTTAAGTTGTCACAAAACTTCCCCCTCCATACAACAATCACATAACATTTGTTTCATATGGAGCACTTTGTCAGTGCAAAAAACACCATGATTTCCATAACTGTCTTGCTCAAAACAAAGTTTACACTTGCAATATAAAAGCCTAGACCCCGAAGATCAGAGCCAAATTGTAGCAGAAAATCCTAAAATTGCAAAGACTGTGGATTAAGATTGGCCCTAATAATGGCTTTCATTATTTGAATGTAATAAAAATTCAAATGAATGTGGTAATTAGTAAAACCTCTAGTTTAGTGAGAGACTGAAGGGTTTTAGGCTATGTTGTGTGAATGCCAATTGAGACAATAGTGTTTTGATACATGCACACTTTAGCATTTGCCAAAAGGCATTAATGGTAGGTATATCACTCTTTGCTGCCAGCTGAGACTACATAAGATCATTGACAGATTATGTATTTAGATTTGGGGGATTTGAGTTATTTTTGTAATGCTGCTTACAAGATGACTTATGACATCTTACACTGAACAACTATGACCTACCAAGCCTAATACAGCCTAATACCTAATACATAAATAATATGGATGACTGCAACTCCCATGACCCCTTATCTCTGTTGCTTATCGTTGATAGGAGATGGTAGTCTAATAAAAATTGGAAGTGATGTTTCCCTTATCCATATCATTTATGGCAGCCAACCAAAGACTTGAAAAACCTTCCCTTTTCTGTCTGCTTGAAAATGGAAAACAAAATGAGTCGCCAAGTATTTTACAAGTATTTTGCCAAGTATTTTACAAATATGTGGTTAGTATAGCTCTTATGTTGTGGAGGCTTACATTAGAAGACAGTAGTTAGAAAGAGAGAGAGAGGAGGATTAGTAAGAAGAAGTTGGCTAGAATCCTGTTAATGACACACAGTGGAGGAAAGAGGGTCAAGATTTGAAGAGGTCTAGCAGTGTCTAGCAAAGTAAGTCTAGCATCTGCATAGTAAGTCTGCATACTAAGTCTAGCATATGCATCCTAGGACATAGACATTAGTCTACGAAAGCTAACGCTGACAACTTCTTTCTTTCAGTTAGTCCCAAAGGTGCTACAAGATCTCTCTACATACAAGATCCATGCTTGGTGACCACAATCCAGTTGTGCACGTCTGTATCCAAAACCAGCAGAATTGAGGCTTTCTTCCCTTTTCCCTTATTTCAAAGCTCTCTACAGCTCAAAGAACCTCCTCCAAACTGTTTCTCTAAAGCACACAACAGGCTGCAAGATAATTCTAAGCTTCTAATGAAGAAACCTCTTGAATGTTTCATCATTGTTATGCTCTGTCTTTGAGCATGTTTAACAAAGAATAGAACCAGCAAAGTAAATAGTTCTGCATTATCAAATAATTCATCCCAAATTGTAAATGTCTACCATTCAGTGAATTTACTTTGAACTAAAATAGTCTCCGGCAGAACCCAAGATATGTTTATCCAAATAACTACATAAATAAAGCCATTCCTTCTACCCAGCACACAACAAGATCAGTCTAGGGATGAATTTTGACCAGTTTAATATTAGGATGAAGCATGTGAAAGAGAATGTGTAGCTTTATGTTCCATACTGATGATAGCAATATGTGTAAGGGAGAAAAATAAATAGACAATTCCTGTCAGACATCTGGAGGCCACCTGTCAAATTTAAACTCCTATCAATGAGGATTTTCTTACCCTTTCTACCTCAAAATTTCCCACAACACCTCCTCCAGGTTTTCTCTACTATGCTGCCAAGTTTCAGATCAATCTGTTTATATGCTTTCTGTGTACAAGTCATTTCTACTCTCTTTAACTTGTACAACCAACTCTCATGCATTCGCAATTTCAGATTATATTAACACAGTGAAACCCAGCCTTAAAACAGGGCCAGCTCTCTGGATCTATCATTGGGCTTTTGCAAACCATCAGTGGAAGACATTTTTCCAAGCCTAACTTTGACAGGAACGGTATGGGCTGACTAGAAGGTTTAATGGGAGGAGAAAGGAGAGGCCCCAGTTTTTAAATTTTTTAAATTTCACTTTACAGGTTACATCCAATCTATGTACTACTCATTCCCCAACCCTGCTGCTACTCTACCAATATGAAATGGGACCATTATTATGTGAATTGATAACAAGTGATTAGGAAAGCTGTTTCCTGCTGCTGCTTGTTTTTGTTGTGTTGTTATTATTATTATTTCCTTGGTCATGTTTATAATTGCACACTTGTCCACTTATTTCCACAGTGAATATCTGTACACTCAAACAATCCTTCATTAGATCAAAATTAATTAGGAACAATACGCTAATTTGCAAGTCATTGAAGAAAGCTGCACCTGCTAAATTTCTCCATGGATATTTGCTACATTTGTTGCCAAACTGAGGAAGTGTGCTTTTAATTTATAAATTATGGAAGTGTTTTCTTTAGAGTTGTAGTGAACAGCACCCATTGAATGTCTGCCTAGCAACAATTCTTCAGTAACAGTTTTTCAATAATTGTTTAATTCAACAATTGTTCAGCAACAATTCCTCATTAGTCATTCCAAGTCTTTGCTATTTTCTGCTAGTAGTATGATGTCATCTGCATATCTTAATTTCCTTTCTCCAATTTTCATGTGTCCTTCTTCTGAGTCTAATCCTGCTTTATGTCTGAGATGTTTAGCATACAAGTTAAAGAGGGGAGAAGGACAATGTGCAGTGGCATCACTAAGGGGTGCAAGGGGTGCAGAGTGCATCAGGTGACATCCTAAGAGGGAGTGACACCACTGCTCCTCAAACATCTGCCTTTGGGCAGAAACAGACTGTGGATTTGCCTGTGTCCCTTTAAAATGCTGAAGAGATGGTGTGAATGGGGTGAGGTTTAATGGGAGGAGAAAGGAGAGGCCGCAGTTTTTCAGTTTTAAACTTATTTATTTAAAAAAAATTAAAAATAATAATTTTAAAACATCACATTTTACCAAGTTTTACCAAATTTTCACTTCAGCCACATGAAACTATGTACAGAGGACCCTTGCCTTACACAGGGGATCCGTTCTGCTGCCCCCCCTGCGTAAGGCTAATTCCGCGTGTGCTTGAGCCCCATTCATTTGAATGGGGCTCATGTGTGCGGTGGCGCGGGAGCATGTAGGGTGCCATGGTTACATGCCCCATTCATTTGAATGGGACGCGCCACCCCTTGCACCCCCCCGTGCTTCCCGTGGCTTGAGCGCGTACGCTCAAGTCCGTGTATAGTGCACCCACGTATAACGCGGGTGCACTGTATATGGCTATGTAAATATATTTAGACTGTGCATATGATATTGTAATTTACAGGTATAATTTTAATTTTGATTATTGTTTATGTCACAACTATTGCCATTACATTCAGTAATATGCAGGTATTAAAATTAATTAGTAACATTAATACAAAAAGCATTACTAAGCATTCTGTATGGTGTAGTATGAGAATAGGTCAATGGTGTGTGTGGGGGGGTGACACCATGAATTACCGCACCAGTGATGCCAAACCTAGTGATGCCACTGACAATGAGGAGCCTTCAGTGGGTTGAATTCTGGCCTTTCATGAGCAAAAATAGATATGAGAATTAGTGGCTTTCTTCCTCTGCTGTAACCAAGCATGTTCTTGCCTTACCATCATTCATTTCTACCACGAAGCAGGCCAGTGCTCTAAAATACCATCTCTCTGGAGAAAACCAAAAAAGGAATCCAGTAGCACATTTGAGGTTAACTGAGAAGAAGAAATTCTAGCACAAACATCTGATGAAGGGAAAAGCCTCTGCAAGAAATTTCTTCTTTTCGTTAGTCTCAAAGGTACTACTGGGTTCCTTGATTTTTTTAAATTCAAAAACACATTAACATGGCTGTTTGCATACTGTTGAAAACTATTTTATGTATAAATTTCCCTACTTGTTTTGTTAGAAATGTGCATTTGTTTAATTGTCCAGGTCATTCTTACAGAGAATTTTACAGACTCCCTGAACTACTGTTGTGATCCCTGAAATATAGTTACCTGAGATCAGATGCTGTTGGATTGCAACTCCCAGCAGCTGAAACCAGCACATCCAATGATAAGAAATGTGGGAACTGCAGTCCAACAAAATTTGGAAGGCCACATTATTCCTAGCTCTGACAGGATAAATAGAAATCAGTAACTAGTTTTACTTGCTGTCCTTCAGACCAATTTTACTCTATTTAAGGAAATCCAATGGGGAAATGGGAGAGAGAGAGAGAGAGAGAGAGGAGGGTTGGGGCAGCACACAAGTAGTGATTCCACAATGAGACAGATATTGTTCAGGAACAGTATCTGTAATTCCCTAACTTAGTAACATTTTTCTTGACTTCAGGCGGCTCAAAGAAGGGGAGGAATGCTTGCATTTAGGTTTACTTTTCAAAAGCACTTAGATCTGATTGACAACCTATTGTAGTTAAAATGAGTATCTCCATTGACTTCATTGGACTTCAGGCAAAGCACTAAGTAACATTTTCAAACCCCTATGGATGCTTTAGAAAATTCAACCTTAGTAAATAGTTGTAATTTTTTGTAACTCCACTTCATGTGCTGTCATTTTTCTGAAGTACTGTTGGCCGTTCTTTGACACAGCATTTCCAGGAATTATATTTGAGACGTTAAGTACTAAATCACTAGTATGAAAATGTCATTTTCAGCTATGCTGCCTGTCATAGGCCCAGATGCAGTAATGGGAGTCTAAGATATGAATCTATATGAAGGACAAATCAGATTTATTTGAAATCACAAGCAATGTGATATATACCTACCTAATAAGGAAATATAACTTCATATTTTCCCCACATAGTTAATAAAATTATCAGGCATGAAAGCTGCTCACTCCCCAGTTTATTCAAAATAACAGGTCAAAAAGGGAGGGGAATTGGGGTTATATTAACCATTATTAATTTCTGAAAATTCTTATGATATATTACATCTTGTTAAATAGTTATTGACAGCAAGTTTCCCCTTCCTCACTCAGCCTGATTTCACTGTAGTTCAGGAAATAATATTAGAGAAAGAAACAGAATAAAAAAAAGTTTGTACATAAACAAGGCATTTATAGACCAAAGAATAAAATAGGAAAATCTAAAAGTCATCTGAAATCATTTCTTATTGAATCAATTTTGACTTTGTGTCAAACATCTATTATTGGAAAAAGAAGTAATAAAGGCTTCTGTCTGAAGTCTTCCTGTGCCTGCTTCTTTTCTTTTGATGCCTAAACTGTACTTCTAAATGTTGAAGTTTTAACTTCCTGCAATGCTAGAAATATAGAGACTGAAGGAAAATTTCATGGGAGGCAGAACTCCTATTGGGGGGACTATGCCTTCATTTCCTCCAAACCACCTCCACCCAATAGCTATATCCCTCAGTAAGCCTGTCCTAGGGTTTTCTTTAAAAGATTTATTTAGAGGAGGTTTTCCATTGCCTTCCTCTATGACTGAGGCAGTGGCTGCATCTGCACTGCAGAAATAATGCAGTTTGACACTCACTTAATATTCCCAGATTTCCAATAATATTACTGCAATGATAACAATATCCCCATTACATTATTTTGGCTCCTCAGTACCCTTTGGGTGATTTTTTTTCAGTCTTCTCTTCCAACTAGGTTATCTTCCTTTTACCAGTTTTAGGGGCTTTGCAATGATGACACTAGCAAAATGAGATTCTGGCTTTATTCACATATTATCTACCTTGTAAGATAAAAGGGGGAGTGCCAAATCCTGCCTCTCTCTGCTGTTGCTTTCTTCACATAGAAAGTGACAGATTAAAAAAAATCATGTCCATATGGAGGCTGTAATGCAAACAAGAACCCTGATTTTCCAGCATACTTACTTGCTTTGGGAGTCTGAATGGGAACATGGCATAATACCTGACATTTCACACCTGACATTTGAACTGTCAGATCTTCTTCTATGTTCACAAAAGGTAAAGGTAGTTCCTTGACATAAATGTCTAGTCATAACTGACTGTAGGCTGACTGTTTCTAAGCTGAAGAGCCAGTGTTGTCTAAGGACTGCTCTGGTGGTCATGTGGCCAGCATGACTGTACTGAACACTGTTACCTTCCCACTCAGAAGTGGTACCTATTTATCTACTTGCATTTGCATGCTTTCCATCTGCTTTCCATCTGCTAGGAGTTCATTTCATCATGCCACACTCAGGCCTTGAACTGCCAACCTTCCAATCTTCCAATAATCAGAACTGGTGTCTTAACCACCAAGCCACCGCATCCCTATCTATGTTCATACATACTGAATAAGTAAAGCCTGAATAAGACTGGCTGACTTGAGTCCTGATTTGGGAGAAAACAGCTTGATATAATTAAAATGAAACAAAATAAAGAGAAGAAGGGGGGAAAAACACCCATCTAATGGTCAACTGCATATTAAAGAGAATATGCAATTGACCATTATCATTTCGTGTGCTAACCATGTCATCTGTGTTTGACATCTCCCAATGTGGATAATGAAGGCAATCCAATTCTTAGATGTATCAGGACATTTAGAATTAGTTTGGTGCTATAGCAGTATCTTCATTTTCACCTGGCTGAAATCCAAGTTCTGCATTTCAACTGGTTTGTGAAAAGTAGCTTAAGTTGTTCTTGAATTAATTTGTGTCAATTTCTAATTTTTCTTCTCTGTCTTCATGTGTTGAGTGGCTAACAATGTAATTTGGAATATATGATTCAATCACTTCCAATCTAATGTGGAAAATATTATCAAGTTACTTGGATTCAGGTAAGCCTGTGAGACCCAGAGCACCTGCTAGGTGATACCTCTCACAGGGATAAACTGGTGGGGCTGAGGACTGAAATTGCTGGACATGTTGCAGGTGCAACCACAGAGCTACCTAGGGAGAAACAACATCTGCTCACACAATACCTAGTGGTTCAAAGCAAATGCATGCAATTAGGCCCTAATTCAAATGAGTTTCAAAATCAATCACTTTTTAAAAATAGTACCTCCTAACAGATTTGGTCTTTTGTGGTGCTGAACACCCTACAATCTCATCTTAATGACAGGGAACAAAGGTTTTCAACAGTTAAGAGAAGCTGCCAATATTGTAAAACAGATGTATAGTTGTTTGAGTGACTATTAACATGTGTTTGCAAACGTTTTAATTCATGGCACCTTAATAGTCTTGACACAGTAGGGCAATGTTAAGAAAAATACAGGCCATAGGCTGCATGTGGGTGCTAGACTGTTTTGTGGTCCTCCAGGTTTGACTGGAGCATGGCAATTGTGATTTTTAGCCTATTCTCAGCCAATTTCAAAGCAGTGCAGCCCACCACATGTCCATGGGAGCAAAATATTGCTCTCCTGAATATTTCATGGCACTTGTCCCCTGTACTAAAATATTTCCATCTCTTGCTCTTCACATCTCTGTTCTTCCATTAGTACTGGTGGATTCCTGTTCAACCCCATAGCCATTGGCCTGTGGGATCCCTCAGGGCACAGTTTTGTCCTCCATGGTACTTAACATCTGCATGAGACCAATGGAAGAGGATAGCTGGAGTTGAGGGGTGCATGTTATCAGTATGCTGATGATATTCAACTTCTCTCCATTCCATCCAATTCCAAGGGTACTATCTCTATACTAAACAAGCATCTGCTTTTCTTAATGGACTCAATCAGGGCAAACAAACTGAAACTTAATCCAGACAAGACAGAGGTGCTCCTGGTCAGTAAAAAGACATGTCTAGGAATAGAGATTCAATCTGTGTTAGATTGGGTTACATGCCCCTTAAAAGTTTGTGTTTTCAGCTTGGGTGTATGCCTGGATACGTAGGTTTTGGTAGTGGCCAGGAGTGTGTTTGCGTGGCTAAAACTGGTGCACAACCTACACCTGTTCCTTGAGATTTGGCTGTATCCGGTTTGGACTACTGTAACTCACTCTATGTGGGGCTGCATTTAGAAAGTGTTTGGAAACTTCAGACGGTCCAAAATGCTGTCACCAAGTTGCTGAATGAGGCAAGTGACAGGGATTATATTACGACCTTGCTGAAACAGCTCTACTGACAAATAGAATCATAGAATGATAGAATCATAGAGTTGGAAGAGACCACAAGGGCCATCCAGTCCAACCCCCTGCCATGCAGGAAATCCAAATCAAAGCATCCCCAACAGATGGCCATCCAGCCTCTGTTTAAAGACCTCCAAGGAAGGAGAATCCACTACACTCCGAGGGAGTTTGTTCCACTGTCGAACAGCCCTTACTGTCAGGAAGTTCTTCCTAATGTTGAGGTGGAATCTCTTTTCCTGTAGCTTGCATCCATTGTTCCGGGTCCTGTTCTCTGGAGCAGCAGAAAACAAGCTTGCTCCCTCCTCAATATGACATCCTTTCAAATATTTAAACAGGGCTATCATATCACCTCTTAACCTTCTCTTCTCCAGGCTAAACATCCCCAGCTCCCTGAGTCATTCCTCATAGGGCAAGGTTTCCAGACCCTTCACCATTTTAGTCGCCCTCCTCTGGACATGCTCCTGTTTCTCAATGTCCTTTTTGAATTGTGGTGCCCAGAACTGGACACAATATTCCAGGTGGGGTCTGACCAGAGCAGAATACAGTGGCACTATTACTTCTCTTGATCTAGACACTATACTTCTATTGATGCAGCCTAAAATAGCATTGGCCTTTTTAGCTGCCGCATCACACTGTTGACTCATGTTCAACTTATGGTCTACTTGGACTCCTAGATCTCTTTCACATGTACTTTTATTCAGCAATGTGTCTCCCATCCTATATCTGTGCATTTCATTTTTCTGCCCTAAGTGCAGTACCTTACATTTCTCTGTGTTGAATTTCATTTTGTTAGCTTTGGTCCAGCTTTCTAGTCTATTCAGGTCATTTTGAATCTTGATCCTGTCCTCTTGAGTATTAGCTATTCCCCCTAATTTGGTGTCATCTGCAAATTTGATAAGTATGCTCCCAATTCTGTCATCCAGGTCATTGATAAAGATGTTGAATAGTACTGGGCCCAGGACACAGCCCTTGGGACCCCACTGGTCACTTTTCTCCAGGATGAAAAGGAGCCATTGTTGAGCACCCTTTGGGTTCGGCCAGTCAACCAATTACAGATCCATTTAACAGTTACTTTGTCAAGCCCCCATTTTACAAGTTTGTTTGCAAGAATATGATGGGAAACCTTGTCAAAGGCCTTACTGAAATCAAGATATACTATATCCACAGCATTCCCTTCATCTACCAAGCTGGTAATTTTATCAAAGAAAGAGATCAGATTGTCTGGCATGATTTGTTTCTCTGAAACCCGTGTTGACTTTTTGTGATTATGGCATTGCCTTCTAGATGTTTCCACACTCTCTGTTTAATGATCTGCTCCAGAATCTTTCCTGGTATTGATGTCAGACTAACTGGATGATAATTGTTGGGATCCTCTTTTTTCCCCTTTTTGAAGATGGGGACAACATTTGCCCTCCTCCAGTCTTCTGGGATTTCTCCTGTTTTCCAGGAGTTTTCAAATATGATTGCCAATGGCTCCAATATTACATTTGCCAGTTCTTTTAGTACCCTTGGATGTAGTTCATCTGGTCCTGGAGACTTAAATTCATTTAGACTAACAAGGTATTCTTCTACTATCAATTTATTTATTCTGTGCTGAAATCCCCCTATTCTGTCCTCTGCTCCATTATCCTCAGGTTGAGCACCTTTTGCCTTTTCTGAGAAGACTGAGGCAAAGAAGGTGTTGAGTAATTCTGCCTTTTCTCTGTCTTCTGTTAGCATTTTGCCATCTTCTCCACGCAGTGGCCCTACTGTTTCCTTCTTCTTCCTTTTGCTGCGGACATATCCAAAAAAGCCCTTTTTGTTGTTCTTAACCTCTCTAGCAAGCCTAAGTTCATCCTGCGCTTTAGCTTTTCTGAATTTACCTCTACACATGCCTGCTATTTCTTTGAATTCTTTTTTTGTGATTTCCCCCTTTTTTCCATTTCTTATACATGTTCCGTTTCAAACTTAGCTCGGTTGAAAGTTCCTTAGTCATCCATCCTGGTTTCTTGAGACACCTCCCATTTTTCTTTCTCACTGGAACTGTTTGAAATTGTGCCTTCAGTATCTCTCTTTTGAGAAACTCCCATCCGGCCTGAACTCCCTTCCCTTTTAGTATTTCTGACCACGGGACCACTCTCAATACTTCTCTAAGTTTACTGAAATCTGCTCTCCTAAAGTCTAGAATGCATGTTTGACTATGCCTGGCTTCTCCTTTCCATTGTATAACAAACTCCAGGAGAACATGGTAACTTCCACCTAAGGATCCCACCACTTGCACCCCATTAACCAAGTCATCCTTGTTGGTTAGAATCAGATCTAAAATAGCTGACCCCCTTGTTGCTTCTTCCACCTTTTGGACCATGAAATAGTCTTCCAGGCAAGTGAGGAATTTGCTAGACCTTGTGGATTTGGCTGAGTTTGACTTCCAGCAAATATCAGGGTAGTTGAAGTCGCCCATCACTACTACATCTCTCTTTTCTGACTGTGTGGTCTTCTGTTCTAGAAAGATATCATCCAATTCCTCAGTCTGACTTGGGGATCTGTAGTAGACTCCCACCATAACATCCTTGTTGTTTCCCTCCCCTTTAATTTTTATCCAGATGGTCTCCACCTGGCTTCCATGATTGATGTCCTGGATCTCTTCACTGGTATAAATATCTCTGACATATAGTGCTATTCCTCCTCCTTTCTTGTTTGGCCTATTTCTCTTTAAAAGGTTATACCCCTCTATTTCCACATTCCAATCATGAGACTCATCCCACCAGGTTTCAGTGATGCCTATTATATCATATTTGCTTTGCTGTACTAGGAGTTCAAGTTCATCTTGCTTATTTCCCATGCTCTGTGCATTAGTGTAGAGGCATCGCAGACCACGGGTCCCATTTACTTGTTGCTTTTGCAAGTTTATTTGCCTCCCACTGTTGTGTCCTTGCACTTTTTTTCTTGTTTCCTCTATGTCTGTTTGACTATTTTCTCCAGCCCTTTCGCCTTCCTTAATATTGTCTCCCTTCCCCACGGAACTCAGTTTAAAGCCCTCCTGATCAAGTTCTTGAGACCGTTGGCAAAAACATATCTTCCAACTGGCGTGAGATGCAACCCGTCCGTTGCAAGAAGTCCCTCCTCATGGAACCGCAGCCCATGATCAAAGAATCCAAATTGTTCTCGGTGGCACCATCTGCGAAGCCAGTTGTTCACATCCACTATTTTCCTCTCCTTTCCTGTACCATGCCCTTCGACTGGCAGAAGAGACGAGATGACAACCTGTACATCCATTCCTTTCAGTTTCCTACCAAGTGCCTCGTAATCCCTTTTGATGTTCTGCAGGCTGTGTCTTGCAGTATCGTTGGTTCCCACGTGGACCAAAAGGAAGGGGTATTGGTCAGTAGGCTTGACCAGTCTTGTCAGCCTCTCTGTCACATCATGGATCTTTGCCCCTGGAAGACAACACACCTCTCGAGGCATCTTGTCAGGCCTAAAAATCACTGCTTCTGTACCCCTCAGCAAGGAGTCCCCCACTATGACCACACGCCTCCTACAAGGTTTAACAGAGGCTGTTCCCTTGGGTGGGACTCTCTGGCTTGCCTGCTCTGTCCCTGAAGTCTGTCCATGCTGCTCTTCTTCATCCTCCTTGATAAGAGAAAGAGCTTCGAATCGATTCTCTAGCTGCAAGCTCCCCGAACAATCCCTTCTTGGCCTACTTCTCTGTGTGACATTCCTCCAGCTGTCTGCCTCCTGTGTATGTGAAGTGACCTCCTCGGCTCCAGCATCTTCCTCTGCGTGGTATTTGTCCAGGATTGTTAGTTCTGTTGTGTACAGGAAATCCTCCTGCTCCCTAATATGCTGAAGTGTAGCTACTCTGGTCTCCAACTGCTGCACTTTCTCCTCCAAGAGGGCTACCAACTTGCACTTGAGGCATGTGAAGTTCTCCACTTCTGTAGGCAAGAAGACAAACATCTCACAAGTGTTGCAGGTGACTGCCGTGGTTCCATCAGTGTCCATACTGAAAAGACTTAGGAAATTACTGGAACAGGACTGTGGGCTTCCTCCTGAAAAAAAAATCCTCCAGAAAACACCAACGTTAAGCCCCTGATGTTTCAACAATTTGTGGCAGTGAGCTCAATCAATTCTGCCTCTGCTGTAGATTTCCTTGGATGAAAAATGTTCTGATTGTATCCTATTTGAACTACTGTAACTCACTCTATGTGGAGCTGCCTTTAGAAACTGTTTGGAAACTTCAGAGGGTCCAAAATGCTGTCACCAGGTTACTGACTGGGGTAAGTGACAGGGATTATATTACGACCTTGCTGAAACAGCTCTACTGACTACCAATACATTTCCAGGCAGAATTCAATCTCTTGATTATAATTTTCAAAGCCCTACACTGCTTGGGTCCAGACTATTTGAAAAACTGTGAGGCTCGACAGACAGGTGGCAAAACACCGCCCTGTTTGCCCCGGATCATTTCTGTGGCAACCACATGGCACAGCAATGATTTGCTTCCTCTTGGGAGCAAAATTTGGAAGGGGCACCATTATGACGCTCGCTGGCCACGATGATGCTCTTCTGGTCAGCATCGTTTGGGCACTCTGATGCCCATGAGTCATCATGGTGTGCCCCATGTGGACGGGATGCACCATAATGGCACACGGGTGGCAAAATTAGAGCTGGGCACATGTGGACACCCAGCCTTATCTAGCCCTACATTCGGCCCCAGGCTGGCACAAAGTGCTGGTTTGTTTAGGGCCTTAGTCTTCTTTTATGAACTGAGTCTCACCACCATGACAGGCATGCTTGGTGAGGACACAGGAGAGAGCCTTCCCGGTGCCTACTCCCAAATTGCCCCCAGGAAATCAGGTTGGCCCCCTTCCTGTTGTCTTTCTGGCAGCAAGTAAAGATCTTTTCATTTAAGGAGGCATTTGGTTTTTAATACGTTGTGGCAGATGGTGCGTTTAATGGACAGTGTTGTGTTTCTATTTTGATTTATTTAAATGTGTACTTGAAAGTACTTTTAAATGGCATTTTATGTGTTTTTAAAATAGATGCTTGTTTTAATTGTCTTTTAAGTTTTGTACTAAGGTTTTTTTTAAATTTGTATTGTGTTTTTAAAATGCTGTACACTGTTTTGGATCCTAGGCTGGAGAAAGAGCAGGATATACATTTTAAAATTTTAAAATTAAAAATTTAATTTAAAGGTTTACTTAAAGACATGAAGTACTTTTTCTGTGTCCAGATCATTATGTGATGGTTGTGGGTTTTTGTGCCTTCACTTTGACTCTGAGTTATAGCAACCATATCATGGGGTTTTCCTGGCAAGGTTTATTCAGAGGAGGTCTACCATTGCCCTCTTTCAAGACTTAGAAAAAGTGACCTGCCAGTGTCACGTAGTGGTTTTCTACAGCTGAGCAGGAATTTGAATAGTGGACTCCCTTAGTCCTTCTCTAATGTTCAAACCACTTTACCATGCTGGCTCACTTATGTAAACTAGTGACAAACCATCCCATACAAACCACGAGCTAATATAATCAAAATGTCCATCAGGATGTATGTCATTTCCCCTTGCACATGCCTATGTTCCATAAGATGTCATAAAAACCTCCTGCATTCTGGAAACTCCTCCTGAGCAGGTTTACTACCCTTTAAAAGGCTACATGAGTAGGAGGGCACCATACAAATATGATCACAAGGTTAGTATTGAAATTAGTACTCAGCATGATTATTAGCCCATTTCAGTTGTTATATTTTTTTCCACGTTGTTATTATTTCTTTCCCATTCCCTCCCCCCATAGAAGCATAGTCAAAACAAGAAGATAAGAAATGGCTACATATCAAAGACCTGTTCTTCCACTAATGCAGATGAATGGTAAGAAAGGCTTTCAGTACAGGAGATGTCACAAGGATAAGTGTCTGTCTGGTGGTGTAGAGCACTCCAATATTAAAGAAATCCTGCAAATTAACATTCCATCAGCTATAAATTTGATAACACGGTGCAAAGCTTTTAAGGGTGCATTCTGTGGTCAGAGGATTCCATATTTGGTTACAACCCAAAGTCATTAAGCATAGCAGAAGTCAGGTACTCTACATAGAAATTGTTTGTAGATATTTCATCTGTGATGGTTGTCTACCCAGAAGTAAATCCCTTTGAGATCAAGGGGTTTGCTACCTGGTAAGTGGTAGCAGAATTTCAGATTTCATTATTCATTTTGAGTGCAAAGAAGCATCTAAGGCAGATGCTTCATTGGGAAATTTAGGGAAGTCATATGCTTCATTTTCTTTACTTAGGTTGTAGTCCTGTACATGCTTACTTGGGCATAAACCTCATCTGGTTGCACTGTAAAACACACTGTCTTTCCATTTAAAAATATATCCAAGGCAACTTACAAGTCTACCAAAATAACAAAGGTCAAATTCAAGTAAAGCTAATCAAAGGCCTGTTACAGACTGCCAAAATAAAGCTGCTTCAGGTCTCTTTGGAGGTATGCTGTTTAAATGATGCATGCACCCTAAGAATCCGGAAGCTGCACCAAAAGCTGCACTCCAGTGCTTAGGAATGGAGTGTGGCTTTGGCGTGACCTCCGGACTCTTAGCACCCATGCATCATTTAAATAGCATACCTCCAAAGAGACCCGAAGCAGCTTTATTTTGGCAGTCTGTAACAGGCCATTGTAGCAACAAAATGAAAAAGTTGCCCCATGAAAACTTGTCACCTTTGTTTACTAGTCGGCAAAGTGCTCTAGATGGCTTGGACTGCAACTCCCATCAGCATAACCAAATGTGAAGAGTGCTGGGAAATGCAGCCCAGACATACATGGAGAATCATTTTTGCTGGTTTATTATATGATGATTAAATGAGGTTGGAACTTTACAGTAGCTACCTTTCCCCAGGTAGAATTAATTTGGTGCCATGGAAAACAACTGCAGGGGGAAATTAGCAAGGAGGAGAAGGTGTATGCAATGTTTCCCATGTCAGCTATATAGATCATTGTTGATTCTTCCTACACCAACCTACCTCTTTTCTCATTAGTATGACAAGACAACCACAAGTTTCAGTGCTATGTGTTTGCCACGTAATGGATAATAATTCTCTTATATTACACAGATTATTTGCTCTTCAATTTTTTTGTTCCTTCTCATTATTTTCTTTCCCCATTTTCAGTGGTGAACATAAATTTTTTAGAAAATGTATTCTGTGGGAAAAATATTCAAATTACATTTCCAACTGCTCTAATCACATTTCTATTTACTTTATTACCTTGTGACCTTTTTCAGCCAGTGAACTTTTTAAGAAACCTTTTTATCCCTTATCATATAATCACATGGCTGCATAATTTCAAAGCCATAAAGACAAAGTTTTTATAGCAATCACAATTTTTTAAAAAGGGAAGTTTTACTCTGTTATGAAAGGATATCAGGAAAGAAAATAATGTTGTGTGTGTCAAAGCTGTCCCTTCTGTACATGCATAAGGGTGCATTTCTCTTTTCCAACACTACATTTGTACAAGAATACAAAAACAAATACCTTGCACTAGCCATCTGAAAACATTTTAATGGAACAACACTGCAAAGCAGGAGGTCTCCTACAGACAGAAGTGGAGATAGAACATTTGTGGGTGCCTGCTGAAGATAATCAAGGCCTCAAAGTGTGGCATGGGTTGCTCGGGTGCTTGCACATTGGGGTCACAGCTAGATGCCTCTTGGCCCCAGCTTAGTTAGTTAGAACTGCTCTCCAAGTACAGCCAGAGCTGGTAAAATTCTGAGGTTGTTGATTCTTTCCTCGGATATCTCTGCTGTTATCCATGATAATAATACTGTTGTCCGTATCATCAGCCCATAAGTTGGCAAGTGTGAGATAAGGAGAGAAAGGAATATTTAGAAAGGGATACAAGATATTATGTCATGAAATGTAGGTAGAGGCCCTGAAAATGATCCAAAATATATCCGGCAAAGTTTTAATGTATAGTCCTCAAACAGGTATAGTTTCAATGTAAAGTCGAAGGCTTTCATGGCTAGCATCCATAGTTTTTTGTGGGTTTTTCGGGCTATGTGGCCATGTTCTAGCAGAGTTTCTTTCTGATGTTTCAGCCACAGATGCTGGCATCAGAAAGAAACTCTGCTAGAACATGGCCACATAGCCTGAAAAACCCACAAAAACTATGTATAGTTTCATCTCTGTGACTGATGGCCTTGTTTTGGGATGGACTGGGAGGGGGATTAAGGTATTAGTACAACCTCTACATGGGGCTGCCCTTGAAGATGACTTGAAAGCCGCAGCTAGCACAAAATGCTGTGGCTAAATTGCTGACTTTCAAAGTCTTCCAGCTTGCATACCCTTGTTGCTGGGGAATTCTGAGAGTTGTCATCCAAAAAATTAACATTTCTAAGTTCTGGTGATGACCCATTCATCACCACCTCAAAGCTTTCATTACAGTATATCATTGTATTTAATGGAACTTCAGCATCCTAGTTTTTGGTATTCTCAGGAGCTCCCAGGATTCTTTAACACTCTAGTGGTGCCGAAACAAAGCTGTTGTTGGTGCAAGTTGGGCCATGGGATGCCATGGATGAAAAGACCCTTTCCCATGTGCTCATTGATAAACTTGGTAGATGAAGGGAATGCTGTGGCTATAGTGTATCTTGATTTCAATAAGGCCTTTCAGAAGGTTACCCATAACATCCTTGCAAAAAATGTGGGCTAGACAATGCAACTGTTAGGTGGATTTGTAATTGGGTTGACTGACTGAACCCAAAGGGTATTCAACAATGGCTCCTCCTCATCCTGAAGAAAAGTAACTAGCAGAGTGCCACAGGATTCTGTCCTGGGCCCACTGCTATTCAACATCTTTATCAATGACTTGGATGATGGAATGGAGGACAATGTAGCAAATTTTTAGATGACACTAAATTAGGATGAGTTGCTAAAACCCCAGAGGACATGATCTGAATTCAAAATGACCTTAACAGATCAGAAAGCTGAACCAAAACTAAGAAAATGAATTTCAACAGTGAGAAATGTACTGCATTTGGCAGTAAAAATGAAATGCACAGATATATGATGGGTGACACCTGGCTTGGTGTCAAGGATCTAGAAGTCTTACTGGACTTCTAGAAGTCTTACTGGACCACAGGCTGAACAAGAATCAGCAATGTGATGCAGCAGCTAAGAAAGTAAATGAAATTCTAGGCTGCATCAATAGTAGTATAATGTCTATATCAAGGAAAGGTGTGTGTGTGTGTGTGTGTGTGTGTGTGTTGTGTGTCTTCAAGTCATTTCCAACTTATGGCAATGTCAAGGCAAACCTATCATGGGGTTTTCTTGGCAAGATTTGTTCAGAAGAAGTTTGCCATGGCCTTTCCCTGAGGCTCAGAGCAAGTGACTTGCCCAAGGTCTTCTGGGGGGAAGCAATAGTACTGCTCTATTCTGCTTTGGTCAGAACTCACTGGAAAATTGTGTCCAGTTCTGGCCACCACAATTCAAGAACAATGTGGACAAGCTGGAGTGTGTCCAGAGGGGGGGCAAACAAAATGGTGAAAAGTGTGGAAACCATGCCCTATGATGAGTAGTTTAGAGAACTGGGTATGTTTGGCCTGGAGAAGAGAAGGTTAAGAGGTGACATGATAGCCCCGTTTAAATATTTGAAAGGATATCATATTGAGGCTGGAGCAAGCTTATTTTCTGCTGCTCCAGAGCAATGGACATGGAGCAATGGATTCAAGCTACGGGAAAAGAGATGTCACCTAAACATTAGGCAGAATGTCCTGACAGTAAAAGCTGTTCAACAGTGGAACACACTGCCTTGGAGATGGTGGAGTCTTCTTCACTGGAAGTTTTTAAACTGAGGCTAGATGGCCATCTGTCTGGGGTGCTTTGATTATATATTCCTGCATGGCAGAGGTTTGGACTCGATGGCCCTTGAGGTCTCTTCCAACTCTGTGATTCTATAATTTTATGATGCTAAGATCACACCCTCCAAATCACTACATCTCTTTCTAGCACCAACTTAAAACATTAGTGTTATTTTTTAATTAGCAAAGCATTTGGAAACTAATGATTTTTGCCCAAATCTGCCATATATAACAATCATAAACAAATAAATAAGCAGTGGATTATATATTTACAAATAAATAGGTCTATCAGATCAACTATTGTGCTTTTCTTTTATTACCTTTGTGTCTTACATCACACTAGGGCAGATCTGCACAACTTGGCAGTAGGGAGGGGCCAAAATTAAAATAGGCTAAACCTCTTTGAGCTGCAGATAGGTTTTTAGTGGCTCACTTTCCAAGTAAAGGTATAATTAATGATTAAACTATTTTAAACATTAATAAATTATATGTTAATCAATAACTATTAATAACAATTAATAATTGATATTGTTAATATTAATACCATCCTCCTCCTCTTCCCAGACACCTCCTCAGGGGAAAGCTGGGTTGTGGAGGAGGCTTGGGAGTCAATTCTGACCTGTGGCAACCCTAAGGTGATCCTATCACAGAGTTTTCCTGTTTGGAGGCGGGTTTACATTCATCCTCCTCTGAGGCTGAGGGAATGTGACATGTCCATGGTCTCCAGAGTTGTAGTCCAATGCTCAAAATCGCTGCACCATGCTACATTTTATATATCCTGCCAAAAACAAAAATTTGAGTGGAAATGTGATAGGCTAGAACTCATACTCCAGATAAATTGCCCTTTACCAGATTGCCACAATATTTTCAAATTGTAGTAGGGATTTAGCATGACCCTATCTATGTACAACAAACAGGCATAAGATAGTGAGGGGATTACATATTTAACAGTTCTATCTTCCCAGGTTATTTAGTTTGGTATTAGAGCAAGTTTTTCATGAGGCCATTACTTAAAGAATCCTTTGCACTATTTTGTTGTTCCTGTTATTTATTTGTCTTATTTATATTTTTATTTGAAAGGCCAGGGAGGCTTACAACTGCCATCAAATCACAGACTTAAAATTGCAAATTGGAAATATCTGATGAAATACAATAGAATCAACAGTAACAGAGAAAGAGAGAGAACCCCAACTGCACATACCCCTCAAATGTATACAAAAACGGGTGCCCATTCACCCCCAAGCATCCTCTGCAGCTCAGCTGTGTCCTTGGGATAAAGCTGGGCTGCAGAGGAGGCATGGGGTTGAGTTTGAGGATGCAGGCTGCTGGAAATGCTTTGGTGGACCATGTGCGGTCACTGGGCTATATGTCATGCGGGCCTGTGCTATGTATTCACCCCCTACTGGTCTTATTTGGCAAGACAGCATAGCATGGCAGTTCCAGGAGATCAGGACCCTGGTTAGTTCCCTGTGGAGCAAATCTCAGAGGCAATGCAATGCAACCTCAAGTGAAGAATGCTCCTCCAGAAAAAGCTTGGAGTCACTGTGCAATTTAATTGTCCTTCCCTGTTCCAATCCCCTCTAAGAAAAGTTGGTTCAAATTAAAGGGCCATGCCCTCCTCATAAGGATGTGGCTCTGGTAGGGCGGAGAGGCTTCCTGATGTCCCTGGCCGTTAGTTGGAAGTGGTGGGATGGCCTCTTGCATCATGAGATTGCCGCTGTCTGGTAGGTTCACAAATGTGATCTTGTTATTCTGTCTTATTGAATGATTCAGAAAGGCAGGTACATAATCGCACAGAACTTTACTGTACATATTACACCATACAAGAACACTTCTTGAACTGTAGATGAGCAACCTCTGCTGAAAAATTCCAGGTTAGAGAAACTAGTGAGGTGAGGTGATAACTTTTCCTGAGGGTTTTTAAAAATCATGCTGTGAGGGCTATGGTGTTTTCTTAAGAGTTGACTTCATTCAATGGCACTCACACCATCAGAATAAACATAGGATACAAGCTAGCTTTTAGAACATGTTTTAGCTTAGATAAGCTCACTTTTAGTCTCTCCTTGACTGGGGGGGGGGGGAGAATAAACAAAAATGGAGGGGATTTTCAGGGGACAATTGGATAAGTTGGTGACAACAATCCTCCTCTCACATAATAATACATTTTCCCAGATCCTATATTCTCTTTACAAAACTAACAAAAAACAGGAATGTTTTGTTTGTCCCATAATATGGTTCTGCCCTAATTCCGCTCCAATTAAGCTACATTTTACCAGAGTCTGTAGCTTTTGGCAGACAAAATACGAAGATCTTTTAATACTGTGCATGGTGCATTCAGACTTTACAAAGGCTTCCACTGCTGTATTGAAAAAATCTTCATGGGGAGAAACAGACAAGCAGATTCTTGTAGCAGGGCTGAAAAGCAAACAGTTACAAAAATAAGGGTGCCACATTCTAGAAAATTCTTTGATTCTAGTGAGTAAACCTACATCACATCAGCAGCTACAAAGTGGGAATAAATGTATAGAGTTTATGTCTATTATTTATAGTACTGTAAAACCCTCGGTAGCTGACTAGCATGCACAACTTCACTTATTTCTCATTTGTGCTTTCAGGAGCACTAGGCAACTGCTCATTACTGTCAACGGTGTTGTTTGCCCTTGTGGTTTAGCCATTAGCGACTTGAACTTAGAGGCTGAGGGCCCTGGTTTCACATTTCTATAATCCTGATTTAAGAGTTATTCAGAAAAGGACAAAGAAGAGAGCAAGGGATGCAGTTAGTTTCAAGCTTCATTTGTATTCCATGTGTTCCCAAGCTAGAGGGAACTTGCTAGATTTCTTGAGCAAGTCATTGTGGAGGCCACCTCCAGGCTATTCAGAATTATGTTCTGGCTTTATCCACTCCTGAGAATCTCAGCCAAAATGTGGCATCAGTCCAACCACATACCCTTCATGTCTTCCCCCAAAGCCTCCACTCCACCTTGTGTCCTTTGCCAGAGAAGGAAAGTGGAAAGAATGCCACTACTATTACTGTATGCCAGCTGATAAATATCATACATGGCCTGTAACAATAAGAGGTTGCTAGTACCCTCCAGACTACACTAATTATATAAAAGTTCCATGGAATAAGCATTGGGGCATGAATATTTAAGCAATTTTATATGATAAATTCAAAATTATTTATTCTTCTTGAAGCATTTGGACATCTATGACAGACTAGATTCTCAGGCTACAGATTTCCAACTGAAAAACTCCCCAGTAGATCAAGAGTAGAAAAAATCAATCATAAGCCTCTTATGCTTCTAAAACAAGTTTCTGGATTCACTGCAATGCAGTGTGAAACTCCACAGTCTCTGAGACATTCATGGTACCTGGTGGTTCATCAGTTGAAGAAGTATGCAGCTTTGTTTGGTAATAAAGCCTAACTCACACAACAGGAAAGTATTAGATGATGGACTTTGCTGCTAAACATATACAAATAGCTCATAGAAAGCATGAAACACCATTTAGAAAGCATGAAAACACATGGTGAATACCACTGATTGGTGCTGAACTTCCAGTTCTTTGAATTCAAGCCTCTCTAATTTGGTCAAAGGCTCTATTTTGAAAGTTTGCTTTTCCACAGCCCAGTCTATCAGGTAACACTAATACCCTTCAGCAGCTGCTACATAGGCTGCTGTTCTGTTAATAACTATGCCTACTGTTATTTTGGACCCACTGAAGTTTCTGAACACCTCTGTTTTGTCTGGAATAAGTTTCAGTTTGTCTGAACAGTTTTCAAAGACAGCCCTACATAGGGTGAATTATGGTAGTCCAAACATGATATAATCAAGCCATGTGTCACCATAGTGTACTGTGGAAATGCACTGTTGGCCACTGCTGAAACCTGGCGTTCAGGTTCAGATCTGAGGCCAGGTGCACACCCAAGCTGTGAACCTAAGATTTCAGAGGGAGCGTAACCCCATCTACCACAAGCTGAATTGCTATTCTCTTGTCTGACTTCCAGCTGACCAGTAGTACCTCTGTCTTGTCTGAAATAAGTTTCAGTTTGTTTACACTCACTGAGGAATAACAGTGATGAAACTTGTGATAATGTAAATCATAATTCCATTGTGAGTGTAGGGGTATCTGTAGGTGGAAAGGAAATATTTTCCCTGGGAAGAGTCTTTGTTTTTTCAGTATACAGAAGAAGGTAAACAATACAAATTCAAAATGAGTTGTCGTGCAAGTATTGAAATCAGCATAGTTTGTAGGTTGTTGCAAGGTCTTTAAGCAGTATGCACTGCAGGGATGCAGTGGCTTAGTGGTTAAGGCACCAGTTCTGATGATCGGAAGATTGGCAGTTCGAGGCCCGAGTGCTGTATGATGGGGTGAGCTCCTGTCACTAGTCCCAACTTCTGCCAACCTAGTTCGAAAGCATGCAAATGCAAGCAGATAGATAGGTACCACTTCTCAGTGGGAAAGTAACAGTGTTCAGTGCAGCCATTCTGGCCACATGACCATCATAGCAGTCCTCAGGCAACGTTGGCTCTTTGGCTTAGAAAAGGAGATGAGCACTGCTCCCTACAGTCAGTTATGACTAGACATTCATGTCAAGGGACTATCTTTACCTTTACTGCAGTTGTGCTTATTAAAATATTGTCTAGTGCCACCTAGTTGCATCAGACCAGAATAAAGCCACCTGACTGACAAAGAACCCAGCAGCTGCCACTGGGTGTGGAGAAGGAAACTATGATGTTTATACATTAAGGTCATGATCACTGAAGATCCAAGAACTAAAGTGCCAAGTTCTCCATGAATGGAAATCTGTGTTCCTGTGGTATGTCTCAGAGCAATATGAACAAATTTGGTGCATTTTGTAGAAGTGGAGTCTTAAGGAAGGATTTATCTGCTTTTCATTGATAAACAATTTGCCAAATTATTTGTTTCTTTGAAAAAGACAGCAAGATAGCTCTAGGATCTCCTTTGCTTCTCTTCACAGTTAAATGCCAGCTGATTTGAATAAGACTTTGTCTGGTTAGATAGCACATAGAAACAGTTGTGGGTTTCTTTATTTGATCCTCATACAGACATGCCTTGTCAGCAGTGGCTTCCCATGGAGGATGGTAGCCAGAGCAGCTGTCAGACTCCGTAGTGTAAAGGTTAGGAGATGATCTCTTTTTTCTTCTTCTTCTTATCTTGCACTGGTCTATAAAATCTTGCACAGTGTTTTGTTGTTCCAGAAGCTGCTCAACCATGTAATAAGTTGAGTTCCAATGAATTGGAACCTCCTGTTTTAGGTGATGTTTCAGCAAGTTGTTGGGTCTCCCCCTCCTTCCCCTGCAGTAGCTAGGTCAGGAGATTTTCTTTTCTGTTTTTAAAGCATTTGACAGAACGGCTGAATTGTTCAGCTCTTGTGTGTCATCCCCCATGATAGTTGTAGGTGTTGTATTATGAGGCAGAAAGTCAGTGATGAACAAGTTTAAGGAGTACAGGAAACACAGTACTGTACCAAAAAAAATAAAATAAAAATTCTCTGTGCAGCAGATACAAAATGATGCTGTGAAGGAAAGAAGGAAGCAAGAATCCTGAAAGGGTTTCACCAATATAAGGAGACAGAAGATGAAAACGGACATTAAGAGTGATAGCAGGACTCTCTGTTTTTAACAATTGCTTTGTACTGCTGATCACATTTGCCAGCCATGACAAAAGATACTCTTACCACAATTCTCGGTCAGCAAGTGGCAAAATAGTCTTTGTAGAGAAAGGTACAGAAGATGATGTTAAGAGATCAGAAAATATGTCACCTCTGACACAAAACTAGATTTTTAATATTCTTAAATGTAATGCCTACTTATGTTCAGCTTCTTTGTGTTGGCATAATGCTACCATGCTTCTCTATCTTAAGGCTCTGTGCTGCTTTAAAAGATCTGATGTGTCTTTGTGCCCACATGTATCAGAAATACCCTCTGAATGTTTAGTCTCCCCCCCTTAGATTCCTCCTTAAAATACATTTTTTGTTCTCATCCCTTCTTTAACATCCCAGTCCTCATCCCCAGTCAATGGTATGGAGCTTCCTAAACTAGTAGATTGAGGTCTGCCTTGCATGGTCCCCTTTTTCCCATACAGTTTGTATGTTAGTTTAATGTTTTAAACATACAAGTATAGTATACCAGTTGTTGATCTTTTTTGTAGTTATGGCCTATCTCATCTGCGATAAGTTAACCTTGTCATGTACACCTTGGTTAATGAAGTAAATGTGTTCCTGAGCATTTCATTAACATAAAATTTGGTACCACAGGCATAAATAAGATGGAAAAAATACGGTTAGGTTCCTGCGCCACACAAAAAAAGGAGGAGGAGGAGGAGGGCAATTGAATATGTTTTCATTTGATTGATTGATTGATTTCATTTGTCCCAAAGTAATAATATACACATATGAAATGAAACAACCAGGACTGATAAGTCTTGGACAAATCAACAAATACATTTCAGCCTTCTAAAGACCACTTGAAATCTTATTCCAAATGCATCCGGGGATGAATTTTTATTTCATCAGCCTCCACATTTCTTATGATTTCTATTTTGATGGCCAGATTTATAGACTCATGCTTTTTTTAACATCCTGACAATAGCAGGTTGGGCAGGCATATCTGCTTTCCCCTTTTCTCTCCATCATTCTCCATAAGGGACTCTAGAGGCAGTTGCTGTTTACTTTGTCTGTTGAAGGCAGGTACATACAGTAGCAGAATCCCAGGCTTTTCCAGCTCAGGCTTTACTGCTTTGTTTACTTCAGACACACTGGTGCAACCCAGCACTGAAAGTCTGTGTTTCTCCAGCCCTCTTTCACTATCTTCCCAGTGATGATGCTGCTAGGAAATCTTCCAGTTCAACAGAAGACAAGGAGGAAATTGGAGGCTGAACAGTTATAAAAAGACTTTGTAAGAAGGAGCTTCTTTGTCAAAGGCTTTGTTAACTGAGGTACGCCTGTAAACTTTTGTTTGAAAGACAGAGGCCTGTTACAGACTGCCAAAATAAAGCTGCTTCGGGTCTCTTTGGAGGTATGCTATTTAAATGATGCATGCTTCCTAAGAATCCAGAAGCTGCACCAAAGCTGCACTCCAGTGCTTAGGAATGGAGTGTGGCTTTGGGGCGACCTCGGGACTCTTAGGACCCATGCATCATTTAAATAGCATACCTCCAAAGAGACCCGAAGCAGCTTTATTTTGGCAGTCTGTAACAGGCCTAAGAATTAAGTCGAATATTTCAGAATGCAGTTCACATCCAACCAACTGAGCACTTTTGCAATAATTCCAGCACTGACTGGGCATGATGGAATCAGATAGCAAACCACATACTATCTGTGGCCTGCCCCTTCCTACTGAAGAAACAGATGAAAAATATAGTGCCAGCACAAGACAGCAGATGGACATTTTTAGAATGAAGTTTATTTCCCCCCCTCTTCTTCTAAGTTCCCAGTCTAGCTTTTCTGGATGTACAACTGCAATTCAAAATAAAACATAAGAAAATAAAAGGTGCAACAAAGAAAATGAGAAACAGCCACATTGTGGTTTTGGAAGAATTAAAAGGGCCAAACCAGAAATGCTTATTGTAAAGCAATCAGACAGTTCCTTGTGACTAAGAGGGCACTGAGCAAGGTGGATGAGGTCATACCACCCCAGGAGGTGTTCCTTCTCCCACATCCCCTGTGACTTTCTCCGGGGCTGGGAGACCCGTAAATAACTGCCTGCTGGGAGCCTCTTGCTGCGCAGGTAGCATAGAGCTGCTTGTTTGTAGCTGCCTGCAGAAATGCAGCTTGCTGAGAAGCAGCCCACAGGTGATCTTCCTGCTCCAAGTTACACAGTTACAGAAAGCTGTGAACCAAAAGTTACTTGAAGCTCAGAAACTCTTCAAGGATCTTCCTACCCAATATTTCTTAAATTAATTAGAGGGCCTGGGATTTCTTTGATTGGTTTTATATTATGAACCTATGTTGAAACAGCTTTATATCATGCTGGGTTTTTTTTTTTTTTTTTTTTTTTTGGCAAGTGGCTGGTGTTTGGAAGCATTTGTATGTTTTTGTTTTTTAAATTGTAGCTGCTTTTATTTTTGTTTAAAAAACTTGATTTGAAATAGAAAATATCTTCACTTCATATGTTATTAGCCACTTATATTCTTCTTCTTCTTTTAGAAAAGATGCATTTGGTGTTGCTGATCATCACTGGAACATAGTCATCACCATTAATATCCTTAATAAATATTTGTAATGGTTCATATCCCGGTTTCTAAATAATTGAAGAGTAAATAATAATGCATGTAATGGTACTGTGGTACCATGAATTACCTTATGAGATATTTAGTCTCTGTTATGAAAGGAGCCACATATGCAATCTTGTACTAGTATATTCTGCATTAATTAATTTGGAAAAAGTACTAGCTCCTAATTTCCTTATAAAATCAACATTATGAATATGAATCCTAACTCTATTGGATGGATACTCCATACATTTACTCCTATTATTTTCCTCTTCTTTTACCTTCCTCTTTAAAGTGTTCCAATGTACGTACTGAAGTAAAAATTAAGATTTGGAATCCTAATAAGATGACAACATGCATGTGTGTTTTCCTGTTTCAATAACCAACGCTTACTACACTGTGATTTTCTACCCACAGTCTCCACTGTAGCTAATGTATATATAACCATATACATTGAATAATAGTGAGGAACCATATCTTACTGTCAACATTTTAGAGGAGGGTTGTAATATAGATCATATTAGCTAAGCAGCTTGGAAGAATCTATTGTAATGTTTCCCCTTAACATGGGTTTTCTACACACCACTTAAGAAGTTGCAGTTACTTACTTTTAAATGAACATCCTCTTCTTCATCATCATCCTCATTATTTTATAAGGTACAACTATGCTAATTTTCTACACTGGGAAAAGTTGGGAAATAATAAGAAATGTTGCTTTTGACTTCTTGTATCAAGGTCCTAACATCTTTCATATTTTCCTTCAAGTTAAAGTAAGAAACGGGGCACCCAACACATGAAGACCAACAGCAAAATCATAGATATAACAAGCTTGTCATCCTGCGGCATTTTGGTCCCCCTCCACAGCTTGTTTTGTAAAAGAAAAAGTTGTTGTAGTGAGGGTACTTGTCAGTAGAGCATCTGTGCCCTAGCTAAGGGTGTTAATAAACATGGAATCATTACAGTTAATGACTGCAGTTTGTCTCTTCCATGGCTACTGGGAAAGCAGGATCAATGCCATAGTGTAGCTAGCTAAGTGGGCTAGAAAGCTAGTAGCAGTGGCACTGTCCATGACATTTGGTGAGTGATGCCAGCAGCATTTCCATGAGCAATTGGGCAGTGGAGGGTGCAACACTGCCTTTGGCATTTGCGCATTGGAGGAAGCCATTTCCCTGTGGCCAGGATAGGAAATGTGGAAATGCTTCCAATTGTATTTTGGCTCTAGAGCCTGGAGCTGAGGTGGCAGCAGCTCTCCCTGTAAGCATTTGGTCTATGGACCATGGCACTCTGCTCAGCGTGTAGCTTTAATTTTAAAGAGGAGAGGATGGCTGCATATCCAAAGAGCTTCAGGCCTCACAGAACAGCCATATCTGGTCAGCTTCAGGGGCACTTTTCTGTTCTTGTTTTGGAGAACAGTTTTGCACTCACTATTCAGTCTGACCTCTTCAATTTCCCTCCCCCTGTTGCTTTTCTGTGTTCTAAATGCTCTACTATCAATAGAAGCATTCCATATTTTCTTTGCAAGAGGGAGAGCTTTGTTTTTCAACATTATGGAAATTATACAGTAGGACAATAGAGAAAGATTTATGTTCTGAGGACCCATTCAGTGATTATGATAATTTTAATAATGACCATGTTACACAACGAAAATGTTGCAAGGCGTATGTGTGCTGAGGATTCTGTGTTGTTTTTGTTAGTAGCAAACATTTCCAAATCTTAACTCTGCAGGAACGTATGCACCGAGCATGTGTTCCTTTATTATTATTGTAATGGTAATGGCCAAATGAATATTGAATGGTGAATGAGCAACACAAGGAATCAGATATTTTGGGTTATTTGGTTGTAATTTTTTCTTTTTTTAAAAAAGAAGGAAACATTTGGAATAGAAGCAGTTTTCTATATGCTGTTTGATGTTGATGTTAGGAGCCAGACGAAAAAGTAGATCATTCTTGATTTGGATCTGAAGCTACTGAATCAGGTCAAAAGGAATCATTTGGGCATCACACACAAGGTCAAAACAGATGCTGTAGTCAACTACCTTTCAAAGAACAGTATATACATTGTTATGGATGATTCAAACCAGTGGCAGCGGGTGATTTCCATGGAAGTGGAGGAGTGAATACATTCTGGTTTTTAGTGTAAACTTTAAAGCTATCTGAGGCACTGAACTTTTTTTGGGGGGGAGGGTATAATTTAGCACCCTTGATAGAACCCCAAAGCCTAAAAGCCAGAGCAGATTAATCAGCCCTTTGCCATGGAAGCCACCTGCCAACTCTGACTGAAATACTACAACCTGGAGTAGGGCTGACCCAGACATTTTGCTGCTTGAGACAAAGAACTAGATGGCACCAAGCCAATGTACAGAAGCTGAATGGATTGTCAGTGCTTCTTACCTTCACAATGAAAATGAATTAGCATTCTAGGCTTATTTAGGATGCCCAGGAAAGCTGTGTGACATACATGGCTGTGACCTCCAACAAAGAGGATATCTGGGAAACTACCACTGATGTTTCACAGCATGTGCTGCCTGAATGAGTAGCCTCACTTCAGCCTTGACCTGAAAGACACCAAAAGACATGTAACCTGCATTCCTATGGACCCTGGGACAATATCCCTGTGAAGCCAGAGGGAGAAAGAGGCAATCATAGACACTACAAGATCTCCCACTCTGACCTGGGAGAGGATAGAAAGTGAGAAGGCAGGGACTATGGCATGGGAGGACTGCAATAGGCTCTATATATGCACTAGCCAAAGCCTTCCCAGAACCTTGAAAATGAGGAAATCGAAATAGAGTTCCTGTACCTTGGATCAAACACTGAACAGAATTGGAGACTATAGACAAGTAATAAGAAGATGAGGGGCTGTCTGCAGCCGCCTTCAGATGTGCCCTGGACAGGGTGCAATAGCCATGACACCACAGCTTTAAGGTGTTCCTTTGGTGCTGCGTTGTGTGGCCGCAGCGTCAGAGAAGTGCTATGATGCCACGTGCCGTATGGAGTGGTGCACCACATCACGGTGCCCTGAGGGTCGAGTTGGGGCATGCGTCATGTGGACACCACACCCTGACTCCTTCCCCAGGCCAGCTTTAATGGCTGGTCTGCACAGAGTCTAGGAATGGGAAGGGAAGTTGTGTAAGAACTAGACAAGATCCTAAAGAGCAAAGATTTACAAGCCATTGTTTTTCTCATCACCAAGTACAAATGTGAGAGCTGGATAGTGAGAAAAGCAGATAAAAAGAAAATCAACTCATTTGAGATATGGTGCTGGAGAAGAGTGATGAATATATTGTGGATAGCCAAAAAACAAAAACAAAAAATGGGTCCTTGAACAAATCAAGGCTGAAATACCTCTAGAAGACAAAATGATCAAATTGATGCTGTTGTACTTTGGTGACACTATGAGGAGAGACAATTCATTAGAAAAGGCAATAATGCTGGGAAAGGGTGAGAGTAGAAGAAAGAGAAGAACACATGCTAGATAGCTAAATTCAGTTAGGAAGGTCATGGGCATGAGTCTGAAAAACTTAAACAGAGCAGTAGAAGACAGAGAGTCTTGGAGATGTTTCATCCACAGGGGCACCATGAGTCAAGACTGACTAGAGGGTATCAAAAATGCAGAAAGTTTTCCATCTTTCCTAGTATTTTCTATTTTAACTGATGTTAGCCCTCCAGGGCTTCAGACAGAGTTCTCCACCATCTGCTCCCTGATCTTTTCAGGTGGGAGTGCCATGTACAGAACTTGGGACCTTTGCATGCAGAGCAGGTACTTTGTCACTGTAATATAACCTCTTCTTCTGAATACATATAAAGTGACCTCTCCACATTGGTCCACAATAAGCACATACTGTTCGCAAACTGCTTTCCCTGTGGGTGGGCCGCCTATAATAGCCAAAGTCAGAGAGCAGGAGAATTACTTTTCTGGGCTACAACTCCCAGAATTCCCCCACTGAGGAGGTGAAGGAGTCTAGGAGCTGTAATCAAAGAAGTAACTTTTCTGAACTCTGGTCAATGTATGTGTTAGTATTACATATATCTGGCACCATCTGACAGTTGTGGAACCTAAGAGGTTCATTTTCAATGCCAAGGTTTCCTGAGAGATTATTGAATGTGTCATTGTTCCTCCTGATTCTTCTGATCCCCCAAATCCTACATTTCAATGGATGGAGACATAAGTGTAAATAGGGTGGCGATACCTAGTTCTTATCATTAACAACACACAGAGCTAAACTATTGCCTATTTGGACTTGCTAGAATGGTGCCATCACTTGCAGAGGTAAAGTTATAACAGTGTTTGTTTACCAGGATAACCCATAGTTTTTTCACTTAAAAGCAAGATGTCATGTCAGTGAGGCATGTTGTCATGGTTACTTTGCCAGCTCCCCCGAGTCACAACACCAGCATCCCAGAGGGATGTAATTCTGTTTCATGCATATACATGAGCATCGCAGGTGCTCCAGCACTTTCATTTTTTTAAAAAAAAAAGGCTAAGTGGGAAAAAAGAAGACGATAAGAGCCAGAAAAGAAGCACCTCTTGGAAACAGAAATGTTGGATGTGACTATTTCTGAACAATAGAAGAAACTTTTGTGCATTCCTCTTTAATGTTACTTTTTTTATAAGTCCAGTGGCAAACTTGAAGGAACTATGCAAACAACCTATATTTTTAAAATGTTAATTGTAGAATATTTTTTCAGTACTTTCCTAATATTTTCCCCCATTGGAAATAATGATAATCTTATGGGGACAGGGAGGGAATGGCACCAGAAAATCATGGAATCAAAAGGTGTTTCATGAGTTATCCAATCTAATTCACAAGGGTGCATGAGGGATGGCAAATTGGAAACCAGTTGGACAAATCCACTCTATAAAACAATTTAATTTTACGTTTGCAACCCTATAAAATAGGCCTAAATGCTGCAAAGCCACCAGATCCCATATGATCTTGGAAGCTAAGCAGAATGAGCTCTTGTTAGTACTTGGATGTGAGACCATCAACCAATACCAGTTGCTGTAGGCTATACAATAGTTTTAAAAATTGTATATTGATGTATTTTAATATTTTGTATTGTTTTTAATTGTATTGTTTTGTACATGTTTGCTAACTTGAGTCCCTATATTGGGAGAAAGGTGAAATTTAAGATAATAATAATAATAATAATAATAATAATAATAATAATAATAACCCAGAGGAAACTACTTCTGAGCATTCCTTGCTTAAGAAAACTCAAAAGGGAAAGGGGTGAAGAGAAGCCTTATTTCTGTTTTATGGAGATCATTTCTTTAAACAAACAAAGAACACAGTCTCTCTGGAAGTCCTGCAAGTATGTTTGGTGAAAGAGAAGAGATGAAATGGAAGAACTTTCTTCAGTCCAACTGGTATGAGCAAAAGAGAGCAGACTATCCACCAAAACAACAGAAAGGTGTACAAAGTTTGTTACAATTGCAACTGCATCTTATGTCAGGAACACAATTGATATTGTTATGTTAGGAACCCTTTGTCTGAAGGAGTCCCATGTTTCAATCACCTGGTGCAGAGATAATAACTGTCCTCCAAGGCAAATGCAATGGAGATGAGAGGATAGCTTATCAGTAGCCCCCTCAGCCAGCATCATGTCTTGCCCAGGTGGAACTTCTGTGCAAGCTTGCCCTCCCCAAATCTTTTTTAGCTGCTAAGCAACCACCTCTGTTGGGACTGAGAGAACAAAGAAGAAGGAAAAATGGATCATTTGGTGAAAAGAGCCGAGGCACCATGAAGAGGTTGCATGCCACTGGCATAAGATAACATAATATACATGAGTGAGCAAAGAAACAGAGCTTTAAATGTGAGCACTGGAAGACGTAATAACACAACACCATAAGAGCTATACTGGGTCAGACCAAGGCCTATCTTCTCCATCATTCTCTTCCCATAAGCAAGACTTATCTGTTCTGCCTCTGATAGGTAGGTACTAGTGAGAAAGCTGAGGAAAGGGATGATGGTAGAAAAGAAATAAGAGTTCTTAATATGTTTTAGGAATTGGCCTGAAGAGGAAGATATGGGAGGAGGAACAGGCAGAAAAGAGAAACTTAAAATGGCTATAAACATATAAATGCTACGCAGACTCCACTTTATTTATTTATTTATTCTTAAAACCACTATGCTTCAATTTGCCACATATGTCTTCTTTTGTACTATTTGTGGACAGTCTTACTATTTATGCTTTGAAATCCATTGGGTATATGAAAGAGAAATTACAGGAAATCCCCCATTTTGATGAGGAGGCTTTTAAAGCTGTAGATAATAGAGATCCAGCTGCAAAGGTTTGAAAATGCTTCAGTAGTGGCCATCGGTTTCATTTGTTCTGACCTTTCAACCACTTAAAAGTGCACTTTGGTGTGGCTAGAAAAGAAAACTTTGTGGAATTTTAAATGCGTAAATGTACAGCAGAGATTCCACTCACCAGCCTAGCCCACAGAGTACCTTTTGGATGAGATGTAGTTTTTATTGCAGTTGGTCAGAAAGTCTTTCTCTCTTTCTAAAAGGAAGCAAAGATAATACAGTATTTCCTTCCAGTCCAACCTTTTTAGCACTATTGCCTACAATACCTTTTCAGGCTGTGGAAATGGAAGCTCTAATAATTTAACAAGATACAGCAAGATGGAATTGATACTTGGAGATGTTTGTGCAGAGAACTGAGCTATCATTTTTAGTGGACCCTGTCCTTCTGAGCAGAGAAAGAACTTAGGACATAGAGACATTTTTAAGCCATGGATGGTTGAATCCATGGATAAAGAATCTGTGGATATGGAGGGGCAACTTTAATGCTTTCCTGTTAACTTTCATACTTGAAACATCAAGAATTAATGAAGTGAGATATTCAACAGAAAGTGACAATGTAAGACAAATAAAATATTGTACACTGACAAATATGGAGCTATTTTTGAGTGCACAAATACCCATTGCTTCAGCAACAATTATTTTTTAAAAATTTGCTCCTTGGCATGTCAGTGTTATTAGGAAATGAAAGCATAAAAGATATTTTTGTCTGAAAGTGGGGGAAAAGATAAATTCCTAATTCATAATATTGTTTGCATTTTCATAGCTTTCTGTGTGTATCTTCCAGACCTGACCTTAAAGGACAAGTGTGTCTGAAGTCAACTGCAAGCAATCTGAAGCCCTGCTGCAAAAGAAAACACTGTGGACCCTTGTTTTAGCACTTTGATTCCATTCAACTGCTGTGGTTTCATTTTAATGGAATCCAGGGATTTTCAGTTCAGGGAGGGGCACTTAGCATTCTCTGCCAGAGAACTCTACTGCCTCTCCAAAGTGTAACCTCCCTCCCAATTCCATACAATGCAACAGTGATCATTAAAATGGAATTGTAGTGCTATAATTGCGTAGTATGGAGGGGCACCATAGAATGTACAAATTACAGGCTGCTGAATAAAACTATAATAAATGAAGTCATATTAAAAAGAGCATCCCTCATAGACAGACATGACGGAGTCACTCCCAGTGGCAATTGTTGTTGCCGATGCACTTGCAAGGCATTCGTCTTGAAGTCGACATGGTTGATGGGTGTCTGATGAGTGGTAGAGATCCAACCTCTAAGGAGAGGATCCTGAAATACTGCACTGGAAATACTGTGCACTCTGTCCTTGGAGTGTTAATAACCATGCTTCCTCATCTGTATGATACTTTGGCTAGCTTGTCCTATTGCTTTCAAATGGATGCAAGCCACAGCTAACTTTTACTAGACTGGAGTTGAAAAGTTTGACCCACTAATTTTCACCTCCTGCTGTATTCATACCTAGAAAAAATGTGCCAGCTCACTATAGAAGTGAGATAAATGCACTTGTGATGGAGACATCTTAATCATAGTTTTGATTTGCATCCCCCCATCCCACTCTCTGGATTTCACTTGGTTGCCAGTCCACTTATTCATTTCTGTAAATTGCCTTGACATTAATGGGGGATGGGGGGAGGCAAGGCAGAGTAACTGGAGCCTGTTTTCACCTTAAGCAATCAAGCAGTTAAAGCATTGTCATGTAAACAGCTCTGCTGCACCTCTGCCATGTTATGAGGTCCAGGGGGATTCTTTTTTAATCTTGAGAGGGAGTGTGAAGGGTTTGTTTTTCACAGGGGTTTTAGCCTACAGTTAAGTGCATACACCTGCTGAAGTACTGGTAATTAGTAGGTAATTAGTAGCTAATGTTCTTAGAATTTAAAAAGAAAAGCTTACATAAGTAATTACTTACTCTTTCTTATAATGTGCTGCTTTTTTTCTTGAGACTTCATATCCCCAGAACATTTGCCAAGTTCCTAGGTTTCTCAACATACTAAATTGTTTATTAATTACACACGTACATTGCTTGTAGGGGAAAAAAGGCACAATGCATTAAAACGCTAGAAACAGGAATGAGTTATCTCTTAAATTAAAACAGAGAATGAATTTAAAATGGAACAGGGTAGGGAGGGTTCCAGTTGGTATCTGTTCTAAAAAGGAATATTTTGGTGGTTGCTGGGGAAGGCTGTATGTGAAATTTTGAATGAATTGAGAGGCCCAGCAGGCGGGGAAGGGAAAAACAATCGAAAACAAGTTTCTTTAGTTAGCTATTCAAGTCTGCAGTAAAAATGTGGAGACCAGCGTTCCTAAAAAAGCAACACTTTCCAGTGACTTTTCTTTCATAAATGCTCTATGGGTCCAGCCCTATCATTTGGCAAACTGAAGCAACTATTTTAGGTAGTAGATCTAGGGAGGATCGAGTAGAACCTTAGCTACTGTTCCTTCCAAACTCTCTGTTTCCTCCCTTCCATTGGAGAAAAGAGTTGGGCATGCCATGCAGTAGGACCCCTAAAGTAACCTGCAGGGTAGTGGAAGACATGATCCAATTACAAGCGGACAAAGAAAGATCCAGCAGCTATACCAGTCACTTCGCCAAGTGTCCTGTGCCTGAAGCAGCAAAGTATTTTAACCCAGTCCTGGAAATCTGGCAAGATCTATGAAATTGCAATAGCTTTACCTTCTAGATCTGTTATTTACATATTTACATTTGTGTCATTTATGAAATATAAATGCCTGCTAACAATAATAAAAGAACCTTATGCTCTGGTTACTAAACATGATATAGTTGTAACTTACTGTTTTGGGATAACCTTGGGAAGAAACTATTTGGCTTCATTCCATTTCTTTATGAGATGATATTAGATTCACTTTCAAGGGGGTTCAAAGAAAAACAAAAATGTCACATTAGTTGATGTGATAAATATACTGTTTGCTTCAATACAGCTGAATATGGGTTATAAGTTATTATGACCAAATATAGGTTTGAAAAGTGTTTAATTTGAAAGCAAAAAGTCTTCAATCTATGCACCAGGAAGGTAAAAAATATCCTCTACATCGGTGCATCTATAATGACCTCTGAAAACAACAAAGGATACGTAAAGTCACAATCCCCAGGAAACAGAATTTTGTGTGCAGCAATAAACTAGAGGCAAAAATCTACACAGCAGAGGGGATGCACCAAACAGATTATTAGCACTTGCAGCATTAATGGTTGATGCTGTTGATTAAGACACAATCTCTTCCTTTCCAAACTCATCAGCATTGCTAAAGCCTATCTTCTATCTATATTAGACATAGGGATGGATGGACATTTTGTAATAAGAACTTACCAAAATTTGCAAACCTTTTCATTAAAAGGATAAGGAGAAGCTGAGATGTGGAAAAGAAAAAAATGTGGGCGAAACTAAAATTACCAGATTCATCTATACAGGCAGATGATTTTGAAAGTTTAGGTCAAGCATGAGCAAAGTGCTTCTCACAGACTGCATGCAGCCCCTGGACCCACTTTTGTAACCCAGACACCTCCAGTCTGCCCAAATGCCTCAAACCATGCAGAAAACACCCTATATGTGTGAAAACACCCCACCTCACTTCCACAAGTATCTTAGAATCCTGTACTATACTCAAATGCCTCTATTTTCCTCTGCAGTCCTTCTTAAAATGGCAATAGAAAGTGATGTGATGCCTCCTCCAGTTACTACTTTAAGAGGAACTGCAGAGGAAAACAAAGGTGTTTGAGGCTTGCTATGAAGGGATAACTCCTGGGTGGTCGCCAGCTATCAACGCAGTTGCCGATTCCTAGTTTAGGTTTTATAATCCTGGATTTGACTTGCTGTGTAATTCAGCCATGTTTGTGAAACTGAATCAGGATTGCTATTTCTTTCTTCTGAGACGTTTCTTAACAGGTAGGTACAATAGGATTCCCTCTGTGCATTTGAACTTAATTCAGAGATGATCCCCTTGCAGTTTTCTTCTCAGTTCAATTATCATAATTTTCCACATTACTTGATAACTTGCATGTAGAGAAAGTGTGCCCTGCCAGACATACTGTTTATCGGAGCTCAGAATTTTATTCAAAATAAAGTCATTTATTCAATTACCTAATCTGTTAATAAAACAAAATCCAACCCCCCCCCAAAAGGATGAGATTTTTATTGGATGGCCAAAATGTACAAAACACATAATGCAAGCTTCTGAAGCTCCACTGCTTCTTCATTAGGTGTCTTAATCTGAATATAATAATAATAATAATAATAATAATAATAATAATAATAATAATAGTAGAACATTTAGAATGAGTTTAAATTTTACTGTCCTTTGTCTCAGTCCTGACACGTTAAAGAGAGGAGTGGCCTCTGCCTGCATTGATATGCCTCCAAGCTTACTGAATGACAGCAGACACAACATCTATACAAAATGTAGACCTGTGACATCAACATCTGTCACCTTTTCTTCCTCTTATATGATTTTTTAACCTCTTTAGCCTGATGGAGCTTTGAAAGCTTGTGTTATGTGTTTTGTGCATTTTGTCTGACCAAGAAAGGTAACACCCTTTTGTGGATTTTGTTTTATTTTGTTGTATAGCCAGCACAACTACCCCTGAATATGTTTCCTAATCTGTTGATGTTATTGTCTCCTCCACACTGACTATAACTTGTTGCATTATGCATTGTTGATGCATTAACATTAACATTTCCAGGGAAAGATTAGGAACCTTCTCCAAAGGATAACCACCCACAAAAACTGGCCGCCTTTTTCATCTTTCTTAAACCTCTTCCTTCGTTCTTTCTTTCAAACCAAATTCCAAGCCTCACGGAACACATACAGTTTTTCTGAAAGGCTACAAGCATCTCACAGAAGTGCTAATAATATAACTTCCCCTAGGGCACTCTATAGAGCTATAGTTTAGAGCACTCTAGAGCTATAGCTATATAGAGTGCCCTAGGGGAAATTACATTCTTGCCACTAGGGGGATTTAGCAAGGGCGGCGTGGGTGGGAGAAAGAATGAAAGAAGAAATTTTGGAAATCTGAAAAAGAAGACATTTTTGAGGAAGAGTTTCAAAAATAAAGTAGTAATCCTCTATTTTCACTGCATCAAGGAGGAACATCTGGGAGTCTCATTACAATGCAGAAACAAGGAACATCATTTTGTCCTCATCACACCCAAAAGTACTATTACAAGTAATGTCATTAATTGTAACATGTTACTTCTAAGTTGTGCTCTTTACACATTAGCAACCAACAGTCATGATTTTAACAAATGCATTTAAGTTGGTAGTATTTCTTTATCTGATCTCTGTGCGTGTGAATCTAATATTTGAAGGGAAAGGATCAAGACTGATCCTACTGACCCTGCCCCGATTACCACATATCCATATGACCTGATTCCCAACATTGTCTCCTTGTTCACAAAGTATCCATTGCATTATTACCCTTCAAATACTGTTTCCTATCACAAAAATGGCTCATCTAAATTTGTCTACCTCTCACCTGCTTAGTGTTCTGACTGAGTCTAACTACAGGCTCAAACAAACAGGCCAAAATAAAGCTGCTTTGGGTCACTTTGGAGGTATGCTGTTTAAATGCTTCATGCGTCCTAAGAGGCCGGAAGCCATGCCAAAGCCACACTTCAGTGCTAAGAGGCAGCTTCTGGCCTCTTAAGATGTGTGTGTCATTTAAACAGCATGCCTCTAAAGTAACACAAAGCAGCTTTATTTTGGCCTGTTTGTTCAGGCCCTACATCTGTCTCTTTAGCACTGAGGACAGCTACTGGTTTTCTAACAGATTCAGAATGCTTTCCTTTTCAAAAATGTGTCAATTTCCTGGACCACTCTGTTCTAGTTTTCAATGAACAATGTTCATCAACAGTGGTCTAACAGGTTCAACAAAAACTGATGTTTTGAGTATATTGGAAACCATTACTTTTTAGAAAGAAACTGTGTGATTCAGCTGAATATTGCTAATGACATGAAGATAATGTTTCATTGCAGCAGCATATGATGTGCACATGTTCAATTATTATTCCTTTTGGGTTGGATGTGTTACAACATATTAATTTTGTATTTAAAAACCTTTAGTATTTGTAGATGCACATGCTTTTTAAAATTACAGGGTCAACACTGTCTTGTTTGTTTTTACTTACTTTTTACTTCAAAACCACTTACTGTATATTCCAGAATTGGAAAGGTAAACATTCACTGTCCATTGTTTAGACCATTTTACTGCTTTAGGTATACATAAACATATATTATACAGATGTCAATTTCAAGAAGATTTTTTTAAAAAAAAATAGGGGCAGCTTGTATCAATATTTTACATGTAGCTTTTGCATATATCCTATGTATTTCCTCCCTCCCTTTTTAATTTAAGAAGTGTGCAAATCTCTTTTGAAGTTAGAGAAAAAAGATGAATCTGTACAATAAATATGTATATAATAAGGTGAGCCCAAAATTTTGGGCATAATACACAAATGAATGTTAGGGAGGGGATGTCGACTAAGGATATAAAATTCACTTTAATTAGTAATCTGAAAGTAAGTATATAGAAGAAAAGAACACCTTTAATATGGATTTTTTAAAAAATGCACTAGTTGCTCTGGATTTTCCAAGAAAATCTAGAGCTGTCCATCCTGGCACCAGATGGCTGTTTGCACAGGTGTTCTGGTCTGCCTCCTGGTTCTGCCACTGCCACTGTAGATCACTTTGCTTGGAGGTCAGAATGAGGCACACAGCCATGTGATTGAGGCTAGGAGCCTCATTCTGACCTCAGAACTGAGTGACTTACTGATGATGCCACCATCCTGGGCAGCACGCAGGATGCCCATGTGAATAGCCACCCCATATCAGAACAGGGTACTAAGGTAAGGGGGAAGCTCAGGGCAGCTCCAGGATGAGGATACTCCAGGCTGCCCCTGTAATACCTGGCCAGTTCAGACAAGACCATGATGTTATTTTATACAGCTGATGATCATTATCATGTATTAAAATCATTGGTCTGAATCCTCTTGGATTAGGGGCAGATTCCCAGAGTTTTAAAGCATCCTCTTTTAACAAAAGACAAGGACTGGTTCCACTGAGAGGCAATCTTCTTCAGCAGAGTGCTGAATCTCTTGAATATCGTTCTGAAAGTAGCTTCAGCAAAATAAGGTAAATAAGCAATATTGAAGTTATATAACTAAACACTTTAGTGTTTAATCTGAAGTGTACATTTGAGATAGGTAGGTAGGTAGTAGTCTAAAGCCAGGCTATCTAAGGAAAGTTTCAGGTAAAAGGAGAAGCTGAAGGGAGGAGTTAGGACACTGCATCTTGAAGGAAGGAAGGATTGTCATGGCTCGATCTGGGATAGCAGCTGTATAAGAGTGTTTGGGAAGAGGCTCAACATACCCAGCCATTCTCACTGAATAGTCTGCTCACTTCAGGCAGGCAGAAAACACTAGTCATCCATTGAAAGCAATGCCTCTTTCCCACTCCATGAAAAAGACACCAAAGCCAGCTCAGAGACTCTGCCCTGCTTGCTAGACCCTTGGAACTGGACCCTGGATATTCTTTTGCATGTTCCTCTGCCTCTCTTGGTTTTCCAGCTTCTGACTGATCCCTCAGCTTCTTGACCTTTCTCTTCTCCCATTGAATTATGACAGAAAGAGAGAGGGGGGTCTTTATGTGATCACAGGCTCATGGCAAGTGGTTCCCGGGGTCAGTCCAGTTACCTAGACACATGAATTGTGGACGGCCATGTATTACTATGGACAACTAGGGAAATGAGGAAAATTTGAAAGACTAGGCCCCATTCACACTACGAAATAACCTAGTTTAGAGACTGGGTTATTTCCCTGTCATTCAGACTTGGTGCAGTTTGCCAGGGGTGGGGGAAGACTGAAAAGCCCATTTAGACTTGTGCATTTGGCACCGGATTCCTTAGAGGTTCTTTTTTTAAGAACCACAACAATCCACATCTCCGGTAGTATGAGTAAGCTATCGGATCGGTTTGGATCATTCAAACCGATCCGATAGCTTACTCATACTACCATTCAAGAAATTGAGGCACATCCATTTTGATCTAGAATGATGGTGAATGGAAACTTCAGACCTGATTTAAATGCCATGGAGAGATTCGCTGCCTTAAAATGTAGGAATCAATTCACAGATGTGAATCTCTCCATGCAAAAAAAACAACAACCCTAAGTGTGATTGGCTCCAATGTGAATAGAGGCATACAGCAAAAGCCTATACTGTTTAAAGCCGCCATTGCACTAATAGCAAATGAGAAAAGGGGATGCAAAAAGAATGCTTGATTGAACAGTATTTTCCAACAAATTCTACTAAAAGCACACTGATTGAATCAATGGGATTTGCATAACTTTTGACTTGCCATTCAGTGATTGAGTCAATGGACCTACTCCAGTTGGAACTAGCAATTGGATTTAGACTGTTGCCAGAGGCTCAGTTTGCTGGCTCACCATTAAACTGTCTAACATTGGCAGGTACTAGGTAAAAGGACTTCTCAGTGCTGGCCCCTGCCTTGTGGAACTGTCTCCTAAGAGGAATACAGGGGGCTCTACCTGTTATCAGTTTTAAGAGGGTTTGAAAAAATTAGTATTTGTTTGGTTTGGATTTCAATTGAATCATTTTTTAAAGAAAATATACGTGGTGCTTCTGTTACTTGCTCATTTTTTTAACAAAATTAAATGTATTTTGAAATTAATGTACGATTAAAACAGAATTGTATATTTTGTAATGGCAGGACTGAAGTTTGGAAAGATGCTTGGGGTCATGTTCCTGGAAATCTACAGAAATGTTCTCGTGAGGGAAAGGTTTCTTTGTTTTTGTCATTTGGAGTGGAGTGGCAAGCAATTTAAGGACAAAACATTTCACTGTTTGTCAATCTGCATTTTCTTTATTCAATGAAGCCTTTTTCAGCTCAGCTTATTTACAGGGAAATATAGATTGTACACCAACATTTGTCTAATTTGCACTAAACCAGCAGCTATTTATGTCAGGGAAGAGCAATTCATCCTCTTTTCTTGCCCAAAAAACAGGCACTGGAAGATCTGGAGTGGTCAAGGGAAGAAAAAACTACCTCAAGGACCACATGAGGCCCCAAGGCTGTACTTTGCCCACCTGTGATTTAGGAGACAGGGCTATCACTGACAGATATTTTGAGATACTAGGGTAAATCTTCACTCAAAATGTAAACTGCCTTGGAATTGTTTTTAACTAACCAGACTTGCCCTCAAAGCAGCTTGGGAGGCACAAGTTTGTCAGGGTGCTGACAGTTGTTTGTCAGAGATCACAAAACTACAGTTCCCAGGGCAGCTTGGCTGGGAACTGCAGTAGTAAAAGAGACCATTGGTTTTTGTCTCATCTGATAATGCACACTGCTGCTACTATTTAGATGCTTAAGGCAGTTGCTGGTGAAGCAGCATAAATCATGGGAATGAATCTGGAGTTCCATAGTTTTGATTTAACAAGAAACGTAGAGTCTTCACATAATCTAGCAGAAAGCCTCACTAAAAAAATTTAAAATAATAATTGCCCCTGTAAAATATTTCAGTTTTTTATTGATTGTAGGCAATTAGCCCTTAATTGCATATTTAAATGAGATATTAGGAGGTTTAACTAAGCCTTGCCTCTTAATTGCTGCTGCACACTAGGTGTCACAGATTGTGTTTATTTCATATGTTAATTAAAGAGAATGGGGTATTTTATTTTATTGACTAGCAGGGTTTCAAAGGCTGTATTGTTTAGGACAGCGGATGTCTCAGTAGCCTATAGCACACCGGGTGTTAATCTATTCATTAGAGAAGTTCATGTCTTAAAAGAGAAGGTATACTCTGGATTTATGCTCACTGAATGTATACTTAGTTCTAAGGACAAAAAACATACTTATCCAGAACTCTATTAGGAGAAAAGCTACATGTTACACAAAGTCACTCGTTTCTTGTCCCTAGTTCTATTTTTTTTATGGAAAGGCAACCCCAGAGGTTATCAGTAGGTAAGGTTACCACTTACATAGGTAAGGGTAGGGGCTATTTAACTCTTCTTGCCATATACTGTCCTGAATTCCCTCTCACCTACTAAATTTTTTTCAGGTGAAACAGAAGAAAGGAGGTTGATTTACAGTAGATAAATGTCAGAAATGGAAAGTTTTAAAAAACAACAACTATGCTCTCAATGGCCTCTAGCCCTGGGGATTCTTTTTCCAATTTTTTTTAAAAAAATAGGAAAAAAGAAATCACGCTTTGCAGTGGCAGTGGTAATCTGTACTCCCACCTCCTTGTTGTTGTTGTGTGCCTTCAAGTCATTTCTGACTTATGCTGCCCCTTAGGTGAACCTATCACTGGGTTTTTTGGGAAGATTTGTTCAGAACCTTTTCCTTCCCCTGTGGCAAACTGAGGGCTTTGCAAGAGGAACAAATCACAACATTATAAATGGAGGACCAAGCATTTGTGTCTGAAAGGATCTGTGCACAGGTTCTAGCTGTAGCTGTTATTGCTGCATGCCTTCAAGTCATTCTGATTTATGGCAATGTGGAGATGAACCTATCATGGGGTGTTCTTGTTTAGAGGGAATTTCCCTTTGTCTTCCTCTGAAGCCTTTCCCAAGGTTATCCAGTGAGTTTCGATGCTTGAGTGGGAATTCAAACACTGATCTCCAGAGTCCTAGTCCAATGCTCAACTTACTACACAATGCTGATACTCAATTTCCTAGTCTGAGCATATCCTCAGAATTCTATGCCTGTCTTCCTAGCCCATGTCTGGCTAAAGTCTATCTGCCATGGCCCCTGGAACTATTTAGAAAGGAGGGGAGGCTCAGCACTCGCAGGGAGGTTGTTATGAATTCTGCCTACATGCAGGATGACAACAAAGCACTTTTTCCATCCGTTATGATTGAAATAGTCTTACATATAGAGATTCTTACAAACATGGTGCCCTCTTTATATTCAGTGCAGTTCACTCTCAAATAAATATGAATTGCAAAGATTGTAGGTTGCCTTCATTATTTCTAGGAAGGCTCAGTGACAATAGCTGTCCTGATAATTCTTAGTACTTGATCATTTAGTTCATTTCTGCTTGATTACTACAGAAGAAGTTCTTGGTGGTCAAATTTTGAAAATCATTGGGGGACGGTCAGCTCTTCCAGCCTCCTTTTTCAGGACATAATACTTCCACTTCCACATTCCAGGCTGCATAATATCTTCTCTTTCTCTAAAAATAAATAAATAATAGAATTGGCTAACTGAGAATATATGCGTACTGGGATGGTTGCAAACCTGTTTGTTAACAAAGAGGCTTTATTATCGAGATAGACAAAGTACCTTTAATACTGGTGGAAAGTCTTTATGGAAGTACACTGCTGTTAAGAGGCTATAAATGAAATTTCATTTAAAAGACATTAACTGAGAACAATCTATAGTGTGTTTTCCTTTCCCTGTGCTATCCATTTTCTTTAGTCCACTGTTCTTGGTTGTCCCGACTAAACTCAGACACAACAATCTAGAAGATTTCCAGACTTGTATGTGTTCATCTTTAACTATCTGATGATGATGCAATAACCACTCCAATGACCACAGTGCGTGATCTCCATGTGAAAGCCACTTTCCAAGGACAGATTAATCCTGTTACATATGAAAACAGACCCAATGGAGGGGGAGAGGGAATTTTGCAGCGTAGTTGTGAACCACACCGTGAACCAGAGATCTACAAGAACAGCTGCAGTATCTCCCTCCTTCCAGTGTGTGATCATTAGTAAGTCTGGGATCTTGAAGTTGTGTGTGTGTGTGTTTATGGGAGGGTGGAAGGGAGAGTGGTGCTTTTCGATGTGGTAAATTTGGATATACTTCTTTAAGTCAATAAAAGAAATTATTTTAGTGGAAAAAAACACTCCTGACTTGTTTATTTTCTTTTAAAAAATTGGGCTGGTAAAATTCATTGTACTTTGAAGGATAGTTCCAATTTACAGACTCATGAGCTTACGAATGGAATAAGCCTCCATCCTTATCTTTATGTTACAGCAATGGCACCCACATATGATAAGTCTTTGCTGGCAGAATTCAGAAAAAGTCATTCCAGAGCAGTGAATATAAATAAATGCCATCAAGGAAAAAAATATATATTTTTGCTCCCCTGGAATATAAAAAAAAAATTACTGAAACCGTTGGATGTCTCAGAGGTCTATTCATGCTAAAATCTATTTCTGCAGTAAAAATATATTTTGCTAATTTTGTTTTTTAAAAAATGTGACTGAGATTTCTAACCATAAAGAAAGGCATTTTGTCCAGGCAAGAGCTGGCATGTGGGCTGGTGTGAGGTGAACACAAATTTCGTGCCTGAAAATTACAGTAATTATGGGTATTTGTAAACAGCCATTTTTGCACTTTAGAGGACTAATCGCACGGTCAACAGCTGGAAGTTACTCTATGCAGATTTGAACCTAAAACATAATAGAAATCACCCTTTGCTGCCTTTTCACACAGAAACAAATTACAAAATGAAAGAGAACTGCCAAACACAATCTTTCATCCTCTTCCATTCCCTAAAGGATAAACACGAATATTTTGAAGTCTTTGGGAAAAAAGGATAAAGGAAAGGCAAACAACATATGCAGATCTGGAGAATGGTTACATACATCTCTCATCAAAGATTTCCAATGTAGATATTCACCAATCATCATCTTACTTGCAATACACTGATTTTGTATTCATTCTAAATGTTTCATTTTACAAGATTTGCCCTAGATTTTCTTGTGTGCCTTTAAAATGTGTTGTTATGACCTACAAAGCTCTATGCACCTCAGGTCCAAGTATCTGAAGGATTACATTTTCCCATATGAGCTTCTCATGTTTTGTGATCTTTCTGGAGAGGGCCTTCTCTTTGTCCCACCACCGTCAGATGTATGGGTGGGAACAGAGGAGAGGGCTTTATTGGTGGCTGCTCCTAGGCTCTAGAACTCCCTTTCTGGACAGGTTAGACTGGCACACTCCCTGCTACGCTTCCATAGGCAAGTGAAGATCTCTTTGGCCTGTTCCGCACGGGTCAAAAGTATGTGCGCAGCACGTACTACGATTGCCCCCAAGATTCTACATGGGCACTGCCATCTTGACATAGCGGACGCTTAGCGTCCACACGTTGTGGCGCGGTATTGACGCCGCAAGTGTGCCACTGGCATCTTGAGGCGTCATTACCGCACCACAAAAAAGAAGCCGCTTTTTGCGGCTTCTTTTTGGTGCTCAGAGGAGTTGCGCGGTTTGGCCACTGAGGCTCCTCTGTGCAGCAAATGAGGGCACTTTGCAGACTGCCCTTTTGGGCGGTCTGGAAAGCGTCTTTGTTTCAGCCATCTTCGAAGACTGACTACTCAGAGGGAATGGGCTTTTCATGGATGTGCTGTACTGTTATTTGTTCTTCTCATTTTATTTGTCATGTCTTTTAATTCTATTGTTAGTGCAATTATAGAGGCATGCAGAATTCAGGGTCATAAAAACTTTATGCTGCTTTTACAAGAATTTGACATTCTAAGTCCAAAAATATCAGATTTGTTCCATTGCATAGTTTCTTTTCCACAACATGCTTTGGTGTTTCTATGTTGTAATAGGTGACTGAATGAAACAATCTTACAAAGAATTATTCTGCAAAGAGTAAGAATAAATGTATCTTTAACTTGCTAATATAAATAAAAAATTCATTCAAAAGAAATCACTCTGCAATATCAGCATCTACCCTTAATGAAACTGAATAACAATTGAATTGTTAAAATAGTGAATTTGTGAAAGAATTGTGTGTGGTATGACATTTTTATTCAGCTCTTTGAACACAGCATCCAGAAATACATTAAAAACAGTTACAATATTGAAAAAAAAATTATCATAGGGATGTATTATATTTTTAACTTTTGTATGATGTGATTTTTTAAAAAGCAGTCTCTTATTTAACCTTGTAAGCCACCTTGATTCCCAGAGGGGAAAAGGCAGGATGTTTATTGTTGTTCTTGTTTTTGTTCAATCTATTAAAACAGCAAAACAATATCAAAAATCCTAACAATCTAGCAACACCTGCAAAATTGCCTTGGAACTATAAATGCTGAAGACACATTCATGTTCCCTCTATTGATTCCATCATCTGCAAAGCAATGTCCCATCTTCAAAGCAATGGTCGAGGACACAGGTATGTATATTCAGAGAACGACTTGCTGACAAAGATTTGGGGTCAGTCTGTCACCCTAAACTGTGAGGGATGTTCTGGGTGCCCACCAACAATGTCAGCATCTCCTTGAAACCTGGGGAAGTTATAGCTCAATGGAGGTCTGCAATATGAAGGTAACTTGTGGGGATCTTTTCATCTATGTATGCCAGTTCTAACTGCTGAGAGTAATCCAGTTTCAGTAAATAAAGTGTTTTATTTAGAAGTGTTCAAGAGTGCATGCAAATGTACCAGAACTGAGGCAATCTTAAGGAATAATACAAGGCTGTGGGAAAGAAAGGTGTGAAGGTTGGATAGAGAGGTCAGGGGTTGAAGAGGGTGATAATTACAGGTCCTGAAGAGAAGTCCATGGAGAATGCAAAGTGGCTCAGAAAATGCTTGAGGATTACACAGAGGGGATTGTGAATGGAGCCTGTCTGAAAACAAAGTGGCTATGGGTGGGGCAGATATTTATACCCTCTTTCATACTCTTGAGTGGTGTGTTATGTGATTTTAGGTGACAAAGCCTTTAATGGCCTTTCCAGGGGACTGAAAATAAGGGCCCAGAATGGCTGATGGCTTTAGCTCTGGAGTGACAATACATTTATTAGTTTGAGACAATCCCTTAACAGTTGGGCAGGACGAGTGAGAAGGAACATCATCATAAGGTGGTGTAAAGGGCCACTGATTGCCTTTCAATGGGGCTACCTTTGCTTCCGTTGTAAGCAGAAATGCAAAGAGCCTGATGAGCAGCGAGGTAATTGGCAAACCCATTTAGCATTTATTTTACTTTTATCTAGGTCTCCATGTGTCCACTGGTCAGCATGACTCCTACATGTGTATAGCTTCTAGTTTCTGCAGGTCATCACAACTTTGAAACATGCCCAGCTCTAGATATTAAGAAACTGCATATCCAGCAGGAGGGGTGTAGAGTGTGTGTTAACATTTCTCAGCAGAATAAGCAGACCAACTCCTCAACATACCACAACTGGCTCAACACATTCAGTTAAGTAATACATACTAGTCAGAAGAGCCATCCCTGTCCAACCTCCTGCCGTAAGACCACTAAGCCCTTATTAGTTCCAACACTGTAGTGGCAAGCTCTAAGTGCTTGCAGTGCTTCATCATTTCAGAAGCCATGCCAGACTCTTACCAGCTGGACTCAGGAAATGGCATGCAGTGGCTCCTGTGTTGGGGGTGTCATCTATGTCAATCACTTCAGGTTTTAATCCAGACTTTGAAAGAGCTATCCAAGGCTGCATCTACACTGCAGAAATAATCTAACTGCCACGGCTCAAAACTTAGTTCAGTTGAAAGTTCTTTAGTCATCCATCCTGGTTTCTTGAGACACTTCCCATTTTTCCTCCTCAGTGGAACACTTGAATTCGAATTGCATCCGAACTGACTTCCCATTGCCCAAAAATAGCTTACCGTTGCCCAAAATTGCGTGTGATCACGTCTCACGCAATAACGTGAAACCCCATGATTACGTTCAGACTGACTTCCCATTGCCCGAAATTGCGTGTGGTAGTCTATCACGCAATAATGTTAAACCCCATGATTGCATTTGGATTGCCAATGGATTATACTTCCAGTTTCCCTTGTCTTATAATGTCCTTTGAAATTGTTCATTCAGTATCTCCTTTTTGAGAAACTCCCATCCATCCTGAATTCCCCCAGTGTTTGCCTAAGTTTATTGAGATCAGCTCTCCTAAAGTCTAGAATGCATGCCTGACCATCCCTGGCTTCTCCTTTCTACTGTATAGTAACAGAGAGATTCTAGGAACTTTGTCCAAAAATGTAATTTTTCCAAGCTCTGGTCTTGATACCTGCATGGATGTACAATCTTGGATCTCTAGATTCTGTATCCTGTCCTAACACTTGAAGAAATAAGAGTTTAATTTTTTACTCAAAAATCTTTCAAGTCAGTTTCCAAATGCACAGACTTGTCTTGACTCCTTTCCTGTTTTGCCCTATATACATCTTGCAGAGTATATAGTGCATTTCAGTTACATTTAGCACTGCTTACATTTAGATCTTACTATTTCACTATCAATTCCATGCTCTGACCTATTACTAAGAAAATGACATTATGGATTGCTGAATGCCTTCATTTGCAGTAACAGCTGACCACTTCCATCCACATCTCCCTCCTGTTCCTGGTGCTTTCTCTTGCCAGCGTACTTTATATCACCAAAGCTCATGTTATCAAATTGCTAGCCTGCTGTGTTCAGCCACGCCTCCAGTTCTACTCTCAACGTTTACAAGCTTTCTATCCCATGTATTCCAATCCTGTCAAGCTCTCTCTATTCTTAGGTTTCTTAGTAGTCTCCTTTGTGAATCCTGGGATATTTGACGATGGGCTTTCCTCCTGCTGTGACTCTTTAACTCCAATTCACTACTCTCTTGCTCTCTTAGCTCCACCACAAGGCATAGACGTTGCTCTCCACTGCCTCCCTCATTAGCTCCCCCAGTCTCATCTTTTTAGTGCAGTTTCCTTTAACACAACCTCAGGGCATCTATCTGCCTCAGCATCAGTGGAACAAGGTCTCAAGTGGGAGTGAAAAAGAGAAAGGGAAACAACTCTATGTTCTGCCCCATATGATTTTCTAGATTTCATAACTTAGGCAAGTAGTCTTAAACTTATTCTTTTTTGTCACTGTGCTTTGGCTTATGCCTACTTTCTTACCGATGTTCTGGGCATAATGAAGAAAATGCAATGATGAACAATATCACAATAGGCAAATCAGGGTGATGTAGCAGTTTGAGTGTAGAGATAGAGCAGTGGTCCTCAAATCCTTTGGGAGGCTACTGCTCCCTTTCCTCCTGGGTGAGAACCCTAATACCCCTATGCCTCTTTTTAAATATTAGTTCTACAGTTTGTATAACAGCCAGCTGGCTAGTGGCATCTATCTCAGCTGCATCCAGTTGCCACTGCCATCTCTTTCTCCTCAACCTCTCACACATGAATTCAGCAGCAGCCCAGACCTGCTTCTCCCTCTCTCCTGCATTGGTCCTAAAGCAAAGCAAGACTGGTTGCTCAGTTGCTGCTCTCAGGTTGACTGGGTGCAAAGGGAACAGTGATCAAGCAGCTGGTTGAACAGTGACCAGGAAGCTGGTCACCTTGGGAGAAGCAACCAAGAAGTTGGCTGAGCAGCGACCAAGAAGCCTCTTGCTCATGTCAGCCTTGCAGCAAATGTTGGTGTGGGCAAGAGAATTCTTGGTCTCTGCTCAACCAGCTGCTTGGTCACAGATCCTTTGAGAGGACCAATTGAGCAGATGGCTGAGGAGTGACCATGAAGCCTCTTACAAATGTCAGCCTTACAGCAAAGGCCAGCATGGGCAAGAGGCTTCTCATTTGCTGCTTGCTCAGTTGCTGCTCTCTAGGTGACAGGGTGCAAAAGGAGAAGCTTCTTTCCTATGAGGAAGGACTGTCAATCATTCTTTGCTGGGGGAAGAGAGGGGCACAGACAGCTTCCCACTTTTTTTCCCTGGTGAGGAATCTCTCAATCTGAGAGAAGTGAGGGAGGCGAAGGGCTCTTTTGAAGAATCAATCATGGACAATTCACCTTCTTCCCCAGAGAAGTCCCTTCTCCCACACAGCTTCAGTGGTATGCTATATACACAAACATTGTTTCTTCTGTTACCTCTTCTTTTGGCCTGTCCGACAAAAGATAGTAGGAGCAGCAGTGCAGCTCCAACCTGCCAGCCAAATCCTGGCAAAACCCAGAAAGCTTAATCAGGGTTCCAAATGTGAAAGCTTCTTTTTGCCATCACTCATCACCCACCAGTTAGAATCATAGAATCATAGAGTTGGAAGAGACCACAAGGGCCATCCGCTCCAACCCTCTGCCATGTAGGAACTCACAATCAAAGCATCCCCAAAGATGGCTATCCAGTCTCTGTTTGAAAACCTCCAAAGAAAGAGAGAGTATGTTCCACTGTTTGACAGTTCTTACTGTCAGGAAGTTCCTCCTAATGTTTAGGTGGAATCCCTTTTCCTGTAGTTTGAATCCACTACTCCATGTTCTAGTCTTTGGAGCAGCAGAAGACAAGCTTGCTATAGTCTCAATATTACACCCCTTCAGATACTTAAACAGACCTATCATAACACCACTTAACCTTCTCTTCTCCAGGCTAAAAACTCCCAGCTCCCCAAGTCTCTCCTCATAGGGCATGGTTTCCAGACCCTTCTCCATTTTGGTCACCCTTCTCTGGACATACTCCAGCTTGTCAACAGCCTTTTTGATTTGTGGTGCCCATAATTGGACACAGTGGTCTAGGTGAGGCCTGACCAAAGCAGAATAGAACAGCACTATTACTTCCCTTAACCTAAATCAGTGATTTCCAGATTCTGGCCCTCTATGTTTTTGGACTTCAGGTCCCAGAAGCCTCAGCCATCTTGGCCAATGATATGGGATTCTGGTAGCTGAAGTCCAAAATATCTGGAAAGCCAGAGTTTGGGAATCACTGATCTAGACACTATACCTCCATTGATGGCACTGAAAATCCCATTGGCTTTTTTAGCTGTCACATCACACTGTTGACTTTTTTTTCAACTTGTAGTCTACTAGGACTTCTATACCCCTTTTGTGTGTAGTCTTTTTAAGCCAGGTGTGTCCCACACTATATAATGCATTTCAATTTTTTTCCTACCTATGTGTAGTACCTTACATTTTTTCCTGTTGTAATTCATTTTGTTAGTTAGTTTTGGCCCAGCTTTCTAATCTATTCAGGCCATTTTTAATTTTGATCCTCTCCTCTGGTGTATTAGCTACATACTTTAACTCTTCATCCCCACCATGGTGATGGTAACTGGTTTCCCTTTGCTTTCTTGCATAAGAATATTTGAGGGCTCCCCTGCCAACCCTTTTTCCCTCACTGCCCCTCTGGATCTTTCCACTCCCCTGGGGGGTTGTGCTGCCCACTTTGTGAATCACTGTGCTAGAATATGGGGGACCTTGGAAATCTGAGTTCAAATCTTCACTCATCCTTGAAACTCCCATGAGGAATTCCCAATGCTTCAGCTTGACCAACCTGACAGGGTTGTTGTTAGGCTAAAAAGAATAATGGACACCACTCTGTGCTTCTAAGAGGAAGGGGTGGGATGATCAATAGATAGATGGACAGGCATACAGACAGATAGAGATCAGCTCCTCTGCTAATTTACATTGATTCACCACTATGAATCATTCACATCAACTCTTCTTCTGTGGTATACTTAGCCACAGGTGTTCACTTCTTTGGACAAGGGTTCAGGCATGGGAATCACTGACATCGCCCTTTACCTTCTGAAATGGTGAATAATTTGGACCCATTCTAGAGAGAAAGGAAAAACACGTTGATATATATGAAATTGGACTGAACCAATTTTTTTTTTTGTTTTGCCAAATGTTAATATTGTTGGGTGCACACAAATTTTACCAGTAGGACTTAACTGGGCTATAATTATAAGGTCCTATGATCATAAAAGTCAATTCACATTTACTGAGAACTATGTTTTACCATGTTTCATAGGTCCATTGTTGTTGTTGTTGTGTGCCTTTGAGTCATTTCCAATGTATGGCAACCCTAAGGTGAACCTGTCATGGGATTTTCTTGGCAAGATTTGTTCAAAGGATGTTTGCCATTGCCTCCCCCTGAGGTTGAGATCATGTGACTTGCTCAAGGTTACCCACTTCTTAGTAATTATGTTTAGAATTTTAGCCTTAAATAAAACTTTTTATATACACAGCAGAGTGACACCTCTACCACTTTCTCTATTTTCTTCTAAAACCACTGGTGTTCACACTTCTGTTTCATTCATTTTAGATGTGTGTGCTGTATAATACTTCAGAGAAAGAAATGCCAGTTATTTCTTTATTTTAATGAAACTACTGTTTGCTAGTAGGATTTTCATGATTTGCAATAGATTTCTAAAACCTTATGGTGTCAACAGTAGGGAAAACACATCATGAATTAGTTTGGGAAGACAAGTAATCTGACCATCTTCCTCATACCATCAAGGTATGTCCAATAGCCTTTAGTTAACTGGACCATCCTGCCTTTCTCACTAAAATACACTGTTTATTCAAGCAAAAGGAGTGGTTTCTATTCTTTGAAGGTGAGAATTTGTCCACAGCATGAACACTGGACAAGAAGAAAGGGCTACCTCACCTTGATGGATTATGCAGTATTGATCCTCCATGGAAGGAGCAATTATCTCAGAGAGTCTTCTTGCTGATAGGAAAGCCACCAGGAATGCTACTCCAATAAAGAGGATGAAAGGCATTTCTCAGAGGAGTTCAAATGATTTTATCACCAGATCCTGTAGCATGGAATTTAGATGCTTGTGGAGAGGGGGAAAATGAGGCCTAATAACAAACATCTGATTGCAACGGAATTTGCACTAGCTTGCCAATAAGTCATTTAGCCTCACATAGAATTTTTTTACATATTGGTTCAGTGGAGGGGGGATAGGGTGGATTGACTACATACAGTTTCTCACATCTCATTATTAATAAGATTTTTTTCAGGGACAAGATGATACTTGTCTTTAAAAAAAATCATTATTTGAAACAGCCCAAATGGACATTAGATAACTTTTTTCAGTAACAATGTGATATGGACTACACACACACACTCTTTCGGCAAATATTTTGTAAAGATATTCTATTCACCTTTGGCTTATTTAATTTCGCATTTTATATCTTCTGCTTGATCCCATTTGGAAAATGCTGAGCATGTATTCATTTGGAAGCAACAGATTCTATCAGTCACTCACAATTTATTTATATTGTGTAAGTGTACACCAAACATATACAAATACCACCATCTCATAGCCACCATCAGGCATAAAAACAGATATGATCTTTGGCCAACTTGTTCTAAAAGCACCCTTGAATATTTCTTGTCCATCTTGTCCCATCTATACATCTACTTTCTCCTCAAATCATCCTGATATACTTCCCCTAGTGACTTCAAGAACCACTGTGTAGCTTAATAGGCTTCCTTCTTCACCATTTTTGGTCTTTCACAGTTTGTTAACTGTAGTTCTTCTCGTATCATTGATATAATAATCTCAGAGAATTTTTCTTCACTCCTTTTATTGTCTCCTATCATCACTAGCTTTTGTGTTAGTTTTGACAGCACTGCCTTCCTCATAGCTGGTTGTCATCCATCCATGTTTTATATTTTCTACATTGATCCTCAGGATCAATGTATGTTGGGTTAATAGTAAGATTCCTTACTATCTAAATGTTGTCCTTCAAGAAAGAACGTGGCCACAGAAAGCAAAATTTTCTTAGCGCAATGGGCAATACCAGGCATCTTGATCCAGCCATGCTTTAAATTTCTCACAGGAAGCCAGCCACAGTGTCCTATATGAGATGTTGTGGGAAACCGTGAGTCCCAGTTTTCCCAGAATCCTTTCAGACTTAAAGCCTGCCTTAGCTTAATACACACAGAATAATAAAGATAATGTTAATGGCAGTGATATTGATAATAATAATATATTTATATCTTGCCTTTCTCCCAAAATTAGGATTAAATGCAGCTAACAATAAAAAAAAAACCAATACAGCTAAGTGCATACAAAAAAGCAAACTTTAAAATGGTATTAAACTACTGAAAATATTAAAAGATTTGAAACTACACTTTAAAAGATCAAGACAATTAAATTAGTTCAACTTAAAAACAGTACAGCACCCTCAGCCCATTCTTTAAAACTTTCCATTTTAAAAGCCTGAATAAAAAGATCTTTGTCTGCTGACAGAAGGACAACAGGGAGGGTCTGGCCTCCCTGGGAAAGTGGTTCCAGAGTCCAGGGGCAGCCACCAAGAAGACCCTCTCTCTTGTCGCCACCAACTATGCTAGTGGCAGTGGTGAGACTGAGTGAAGACATAGGGATATTTTGGCGGGGTACAAACCGCCGCTTTGTGGCGCTTCCCCACCGCCGCCATTTGCTCCGTGCGGGAACCGCAGCAGCCAAACCGCGCGACTCCTGCGCGGAGCAAAAAAGAAGCTCCATTTCGGAGCTTCTTCTTGCAGCGCCTCTATGACGTCCAGTACGTAAAGATGGCGGCGCCCATGTAGAAGGTGCGCCGCCATCTTGTATGTATAGGATACGTACTAGGGTTAGGGGGGTGCAGAAGCACCGCCCCTTCCTAACCCTAGTACGTATCCTATACGTACTAGATGGCGGTGTGTATCCCGCCATAGTCTGCCAGATATATGAACCTCATCCATATAGGGCTTTATAGGTCATAACATTTTGTGCCCAGAGGCAAACTGGCAACCAATGAAGCTGTTGTAACAGGGGAGTTGTATGGTCCTTGTAGCCTGCCGTGGTTCAAAATCTGCCTGTAGCTCTTTGTACCAGCTGAACTCTCTTTAAAGGGAAAAAAAGAGAAGCCAGCAAAGTTCCTCAAGAAAGGGAAAATATCTAGAATATGTTTGCCAGAAGATAGTTTCAAGTCTACTTGATAGTGCTTTTAAGAATTTAAGAATTTAGTCCAGAGTTCAGGAGGTTGTTTTAAAGAAAAATTAATATGACATGCTGAAACAATGGTAGAAAGATGCTGTGGATTCCAATTATCAGTGCTCAGTTATGGATGGATGCCTTCAGCATGTCATTATATTCCTTTGTTGAAAGTAACTTTCCAAACTCTGCTTAAGGATCACCTGAGGCTATAGCAGTAGTTTGCCTTACAGTCAAGTTTCCTGAGATAATTTTTAAAAGTAGAGTGCCATAAATGCTGCACCTCTTAATTACTTTATCTATACGCTCTTCAATACTACATGGTTATATCATGCTGATATCTGGTTCCATCCCATGGAATTCTAGAAGGTTCTTAGAATTCTGAACCAGGGTTCTAATAGAACATTAAGAAAAGAAAACAAAACAGAAAGGACCACAGATGATTTTCATAATATTAAAGTGAATGATGAAGACATCCAGATAGTTAAAGATTTCCCTGACCTTGGCTCAGTCATCAATCAAACTGGAGAATGTAGTCAAGAAATCAGAAAAAGACTGGAGGACTGAGCAGGCAAAGAGGAAAAACCAGGCTGTTCCTGGGTTTTTCCAGTTTTGCTGGAACCCCCGCTGTCCACACGGCTCACTCCCAAGGTGGACCAAACACCCATGAACATTCCTCATCAGGCCATGCCATTCAATTATTTGTAGGTTTCTCCCCCTGCTCCCCATATATGAGCATCATTGCATAAACACATTGCCTGTGACTGCCAATTACCTCCTTTTTCTTGCAAAGCTGCCATCCCATTGGGTGCCCTGTGATTGTTCACACAGTCTCATGAGCAATACACCACCGATACAGTGTATCTGTGTGCCTGGTGACACATTGGCAAAACACAGTCGTGGAGGACCGCCATATGTGCCCCATTCCCCCTTTCATCCCATGACCCCCGTTGGACTGGTCAGTGTTTATTAAATCTATTGCATTATTGGCGACCTGCTGTGTTTGTCATAATTTTGCTTCATGGCGTATATGATGGCTTGCTGATGCAATGGGTCAGTAGTGCCTTTGGCCACTTGTCCTGTATGCGCAACAAAAGAAAAACACTATATCGTGCACAGTGGCACTGGTGGTTGCATCTCATCAGGCGCATGCTTGAGACTGTTTCCATAACCTGCCTGGACCTTCCCACATTCCCGCACTTACATCGTGCTGTTTATATGGTATAGGAAGACCACAACACAGGTGGATTGACTCAATCACAGCCCTGTGTTTGCAAGGTCTTAACGGGGCTGTCTTGGAGGTCTATCATTCTTAGCATTACCATAAGTCAAAGCAGATGTAACAGCAGTTAACAACAACACATTTAGAACTGTCTGTCAGTGAGCTCAAACTACCTCACCAAACTACAAATCCCAGGATTCCACAGGATGCATCCATGGCAAGTAGAATCATGGAGTTATCATTGTGTAATGTGAAAGGGGCCCAGCTATTTTTAACAGAGTGACATAGACAGCTGTTGACTAAACCTGTAGTCTGAAATATGCACTCCTGAGACTATTCTTAATTTAAAAGGAAACAAGTTTCAAAATATGATTTGAAAATACAAAGCTAGGATAGGGACCTTCTGCAATAGAAAATTTGCATAGTATTTTATATAAAAGCTTAGTGATGGGGGTTCAGTAGACCACAGAGACAGAAGAAATGCCAATGTATTCAGTCACTGGAGAGTACAAAAGACATGACAGATAGTGGGGAAAGACTGGAACTGACCTCCTAAGCAATAGGGGAGGAATGACTTACATAAGTAGCAATAATAGACTGCAATATAATTATTACCACACCCTTCAAGTTGACAGCTAGAGGCTCCTTACAGTTTTTTAAAGAGACTTGTGAAGAACCATCTGGACTCAAAGAGAGGAGAAAGAGAACTTCTTTTTCAGTATAAACAGTTGTTTATCTTTCTTTTTTTTCACTATATAGTTTATATTGATGCTTATTGATTTAATCATTTTTGTAAGCAACATCATGAGCTCCATCTTACAAACAATATATAAATATCTGAAATAAACAGAAAGTATAGATGAATGCATGGCAGATTTACAGCATGTGGACTCCTTTGATCTATCCATCACAGGTTTCAATCTCACTGAGGATTAGGTAAGGATCCCAAAATGTTTTGAGTCTATTAATTGCTCAGCCAGTTTATTATAACTACCACCACCACATTTGGCTGAAGTTAACTCTTTATGCATCCTTTTAAAAACAAACACCTTTTTTCATTCTAAATTAGCATAGAAAGCTGAGTTCTTTCCAGCAATGTAGCACAGGAAACAGTCTGACTATCCACTTTTATTGCTGCTTCCATTCAAACTATGAGCCAGTGGAAAAATGCTCTTTCTCTTTGCCAACCCTTGTGAACAGTGACCTTTGTCAAAATACAGACTGGAGGTCAAAAGGATGGCCTCCATCCAGAAAAGCACTTAATCCAACAAAGCCACATGAAATAATTGAGGCACCAAATTGGCTCCCATTGGCTTCCTTTCTGGCTGGAGAATTGTGTACTGTCCTCATCATCCTGAAATCAAATGGACAGTCCAGTACCCATGTAAATATTACAGATGTACTAGAGTTAGGTCCATCAACAGTGTAGAAATGCAGTTTGAAATCACTTTAACTGCCATGACTCCATCCTACAGAATCCTGGGATTTGTAGTTTTTTAAGGCACCAGCACTCTGGTAGAGAAGGCTAAAGACCTTGCAAAACAACGAGATTCCATAGGATGGAGCCACAACACTTAAAGTGGTGTCAAACTGCATTATTTTTACAGTGTAGATGTATCTTCAATCAGCAGTTAGCCCGAGGCCCTGTCATTTTATACTTTTTGCCCTAGGTTTTATGTTGTATTCAGTTCTGCTCTGGGATTTAGCATTTCATTCTTTGACCATAGCAGCATCTGAGCCCAGAATTACATTTTTTTTTAAAAAAAGGGGGAAATTTATAATAGTATTTGTAGCCTAAGGAGTGTA